>NC_053129.1:27958889-28258889 GCF_010015445.1 Perca fluviatilis | reverse complement strand
TAGTACAGTGCATAGTTTCTGTCGCCCCCATGAGGAATTCTAAGTAATGACAACAATCCTGTCGGCAAGCCTTCCGTGACCACGCGCAGAAACTTGTAGCCAAGGAGGACATGGAGGATTAAAAAAAAACATGGACTCTTCAGAAGAGGTAATTCTCTTCACTCGAGTTTCTGCGCTCGAAAGTCGCCGGACGACACAATCTTCTGAACACAGCCAGACTGAGAGAGAGTTTTGTGGAGCTGAGAGTCTTAATTAGCTTTGTATCAACTGATTTGGCAATGGCTTGAATGTAACGGACGTTCCAGTAATATAAAAAAGTAACACACTAATGCTTCAATGCGCCCTCCTAAAACCAAAAGCTTATTAGAGACAAAAACATAGTTAGGGATAAAACAGTGATGCAGTTTTATGCAGCAAAACAGTATTTATTAGTAACAAAAGCCATATAGATGAGGTCTGGCCACATCCTGGTGGTGCTCTGACGTAATGTCTCTATCACTATAATGGTTTTGAACACTACTCGGTTGAATGGTGAGACGTGAGTGCAAAAGATCTCCTGAGCGGCAGTGAGGTACATTAGCAGGTAATTATCATTACCTTCTTACACTCATTAGCATTTAATCATTGTCTAATTGGAAATTTAATTTCTAATTTTGGGTAATAAAGACTGTGTGAACAGATTTCTTTTTTTGGCTTCATGGATTTTTATTCTTTGTTCTATCCTGTTGCAATAGGTACATATTTTTAACCTTCTATGTTTAAACCAAGGTCTACAGGCAGACAAAGATGCATGTAAGAAGCACAAACTGGTCTCAAGCCAGTTGTAAAGCAGCCCTCTTGATGTGTATTAAAATAACTTGTGTGTTCTTTGACAAGACCCATGCCATGTGTGTGCGGTTATTTTCCCTTTGTGGCCTGGGTCTTTTATTTGTGTAGCTCCACAAATTCAGCCCTTTCTCATATTTTTCGAGGCTTAAAGGTTTTTTAACATTTATATGCGTTCCCCCAGCCTGCCTATGGTCCCCCAGTGGCTAGAAATGGTGATAGGTGTAAACCGAGCCCTGGGTATCGTGCTCTGCCTTTGAGAAAATGAAAGCTCAGATGGACCGATCTGGAATCTTCTCCTTATGAGGTCATAAGGAGCAAGGTTACCTCCCCTTTCTCTGCTTTGCCCGCCCAGAGAATTTGGCCCACCCATGAGAGAGAGAGAGACATCATGGCTTTCAAATGAGCAAAGTGGCAGTTGGTCAAGGCCACACCCCACCCTCCACCTTGCCCCCCCCTCTCTCCTCCTCAATAGCTACAGACACAGAAATGGCACATCCTAAGGAAAGCTCATTGTGGGACTGGCTCTAGTGGCTGTAATTCTGCACCAAGACTGAATTTTGGGAAAGAGACTTCAGATACAGCATTAGGGGACCACTAAGGTCTATATAAAAGAGACTTCAGATACAGTATTAGGGGACCACTAAGGTCTATATAAAAGAGACTTCAGATACAGTATTAGGGGACCACTAAGGCCTATATAAAAGAGACTTCAGATACAGTATTAGGGAACCACTAAGGTCTATATAAAAGAGACTTCAGATACAGTATTAGGGGACTACTGAGGTCTATTTAAAAGAGACTTCAGATACAGCATTAGGGGACCACTGAGGTCTATATAAAAGCATCCAAAGAGCACCATGTCATGGGACCTTTAAAATTATAGATGTTCCGATACCGATCCCAGTATCGGAAAAGCCTCCGATACGGCCTAAAATTCTGGTATCGGAGGCTTTTCCGATACTGGGATCTAGGGTATTGGCAAGTACTCAAGTTCATGCACCGATCTGATACCAGGTAATTTAGCCCCTACTTTAAAAGTAGTTTATTTATGTTCTTTTTCCGTTATGACTCACTGTCAAACTGGATAATAAAAGAAAGTTCTATGGCGTTTAACAAAAATGATAGAAATCCTATCACATCCATACAGGGATAGTAGTATACAGCTGTTAAAACATAATAAAATATATGTATTTTTTAACACACTAGTATCGGATCGGTACTGGGTGTCGGCTGATATGCAAGTTTAGGTATCGGAATTGGTATCGGGAAGGAAAAAATGTTATCGGAACGTCTCTACTTGAAATGACATGTGGATTTGACGTTATTGGACTAAACTGATACTGGCCTTTCATTAACAATTGATCTGGGGTCTGGTCTAGTGTTATCCAGCATAGATGGAATGGATAAGATGCAATTACTTTACAAAAGGCTGTTTGCCTGAACCCAGACTGATTCCAGTGCAATATTCAAACTAGATTCCACACAAGTAGTATATATACATTTTTTGTGCACACCTTATGGAAGCATCATGACAAATTTGACCTTTTAAACACCAGCAATTTGCATATTCAAACCAATATTATCAGCTCTTCCTCACATCTGTGTTGTGCTGCATCGTCATTGCATCTTCCCCCACCACCACCACCGTCTCAAAGTTTCATATTTCTAAATGGCAAACGGGGCAGACTGCCATCTCATTTCCACAGCCTCAATATTATGTGTTCACTGGGAGCGAATTTAACGAAGCAGGGAGAGAGAGAGAGAGAGAGAGAGAGAGAGAGAGAGAGAGATAGGAGGCCTAATTACTTTAATTATAATGTGTGGCTGTGATCTGCTAAACTGTAAGGTGCACCTTAATCCGTTAGCTAATTACGGGATGTTCCGTGGCGGTGTAAGTGGTGGTGGTGCATTTGAGATGGGGTTGAGCCGATGAGTAAAATACAAAGTTTGGCATTAATCAAATGCAGGATCTGTGATCAGCTCTTTTCGAATAAACTGCATTAGCATCAGATTTGAAATGAAGAATCCTGTGAAAAACTAAATCGTGACTTGCTTCTTTGCGTCTGTTCTGTTCAACAGAGGAGGGCAGAAAACCAAATGAAGCGAGGCTCACTGCAGACTGTACGTGTTCTCTGCTCCGTTTTTGGGAAAGCTTTTAATGCAAACACCTTACATACAGCTTTCGAACACTGCTGAATAAATCAAGAGGCCACTCAACAGTTTTTTTGAGATGATAATGTTTGAATGCCTCAGTTAGATACAGGTTTTATTGGACTTCTCCATTGCAATATTTAATTAAATATATACTGTACTGTTCCAAATATAATGTAAAGCATAGGATAAGGGCACCAGAAAAAGATGTAAGTTGTAAATTGAATAGCACCACACACGCACACAACATAAGAGTACTGAATCTGTGTATCATTCGTTTTTTTCTAAATAAAATTTAAAAAAATCAGAAAAACAAAAAATGACTTGTTTTCTCAATACTCGTTTCCAAAACCAAAATGAAAAAAAATAAAATAACGACTTGTTTAATTCAATTTCCGATTTTGTGCAGCAAAGGAAAAATTGAAGAAAAAAAAAGGTTAACAAGCGTTTCATCTAATTTTGATATATTGTTTTATTAGTGATCTCTACTCCAAAAACAGGGAGGGACTAGAAATCCTCTCGGTTGCTTTTTCTCGGTGACATCTAAGGTGCAAAAGTGGACAAAAAAATGCCTCACACCTTAAAAAAGAATTTGTAGAACTGCTTCTTACTTTGAAAGAAAGTGTCCAGCGTGTTTGTCGCACACATTTTTGTTTACCCACCGCATTGGAGCTGAAAAGAACTGTTAGATCAGACATCAAGTCATAAACAGAGAGAGTCCTATTAGCTCATTTTAAAATTTTACTCTTAAATATTACATTTGCTCTGATGGGAAAATGATATTCCAGTTTATTTACTCAGTGCATCGTTTTCTGTGTGCTCTGTCAAGACGGCAGGGACGAGAGTAGCAGGGCGTCTTTTTAACAGCAGACCTTAAATGTTACCATTAAGATTAAATAGAAGTAATCAGTTTTCAAATTCAAGTTGTAATGACTTAATTTGCAGGGATGC
The DNA here is from genome assembly GCF_010015445.1 of Perca fluviatilis. NCBI lineage: Eukaryota > Metazoa > Chordata > Actinopteri > Perciformes > Percidae > Perca > Perca fluviatilis. The sequence continues at coordinate 28,254,959 of NC_053129.1, read as the reverse complement.
CAGACAGAATGAGCGTGTTTTTGATTAAACGCAGTGCTCGAATTACTGAGACGTCTGCAGCTTGTTTTCGACGACGTCAGAAATGAGTGTTTTATTTACCAAACCGGCTCACGGGAAAGAAAGTGCAGTTCAGTAAACAGCGATGTGCACCTCTCCACTTCATACAGTATATTTGCATTTAGGGAAGGATCACGCACATAGCAGTAAATCCAGGAGAAGACATCAATCACACATGATAAATCCTTCTTAGGTAGGTGGAACATCCACCACTTCCAAAAAGACATCTGCACATGTTTATTAAAAGGAAGCTTGGGCAGGAAATCTCAGTGCCTGATTCTATGGAAGAAATAGCACTAAGTTACACAGACATAACATATGTTTAGTAGGGGTGGAACAGTACATGTATTCGTATTGAACCGAAACGGTACGGGAGTCACGGTTCGGTGCATGAATTTACACGGAGAATACACGGTATAAAAATAAATAAAACTCGCGTGCAAATTAATTAATGTAATGTGGAACTAATGTAGCGGAACTACGGTTAGATACGCGGATTCTTTTTTTGACACCTAATCTGTAGCCCCGCCTTAGCTCTGAAGCTAGCTGTCAGTTACAGTAGTACAGGCGAGAGAGTGGTGGATAATGGCTCTTATACAGTAGCCGCAGCCCAGCTGGCGCGCGCAAAGGTGACGTCATTGGATCGCCATAACTATTTATACCCACGCTGGTGCTTGCGACACTAGTCTTCTCCTGAACAGAGGTGGCGCTAAAGAGGAAAGGCTACAGACGTCGCTCTTTCTACGGACTAGAAGAAGAAGAAAAAGGTAAACAACGGCAGAACTGGCAGCAGCATTGCCGTCAATGCTTCGATTTGATTGGATGACCTACTTCGTCGGATCAAGCCTTTCATTCACCATAAAAGAGCTCATCTTAACCCAGTAAGTCACTCACTCTGAGAGTCCTGGCATCCAGTTGCCCAGGAGCTCGTTCATGCTTCCTGTTTCCGCTTTGTCGCGCGCCACTGGAAAAAAAAAACAGAGTGGTGTATATAAAGTGGCTATAAATCCGGGCGCTCCGGCAAGATCTAATCATTTTGACGTCGCGATGGTGCGCGCCAGCTTGGCTGCGGCTACTGTAAAATGGCCTTAAGACTGCTGTTGTAGACGTTTCCAGCGTCGCGGCTCCGAACCGTAACGTTAGTTGGGACAGGCGCTTCTTCAGCCTATATTAGCTTTAGCCAGGCAGGGAGCAGCTTTCTGCGGTGAAAAGTGGCCGGGAGACGTCGTGATAACGTTGCATTAATCAGGTGATTTAGTTCGTCTTTTGCAGAGAACGGAGATGCTGTATTTTCAGTTTTATAGCTGATGGTCTTATTTTGTTTACAAGTTACAGATGGAGTCTGGAGATGACGTGGGGTACTTATTGTTTACTGTTTACATCTTACTTTACAGACTTCAGGCTGCTGCAGCTAGCTCAGGGGAGAGACTGGATGACACTAGGTGGTACAGCCTGAGACATGCACAATTGCAAAAAAATTGCCTTCTGCACTTTGGTTTTGCTTTTCCCTCCATTGTACCGAACTCGTACCGAACCGTGATGTCTGAACCGAGGTATGAACCGAACCGTGACTTCTGCGTACCGTTCCACCCCTAATGTTTAGCATGAATCTAAATCCAGTTTTGCCAGTCTAGTATTTTTAGTGTACCAGCTGTTTACAAGAAAGCCACAATTCTGCATTCTGGCCAGTGCTGCCGATACACAGATAACCTGTGTGTGTGTGTGTGTGTGTGTGTGTGTGTGTGTGTGTGTGTGTGTGTGTGTGTGTGTGTGTGTTATGTAACCTAAACAGTAGAGTCTCTAATTAAACAATAAGCACCATCTGGAGCCATTAGTTTACTGTAAGTTCTGAGTGCATTTTATTGTTCTTTCTGCCTATTTAACACAACACAACACAACACAACACACACACACACTCACAGCAGATGCCTGGACTTCTTTCATGTCTCTGATGGTTTGCTAGTTTGCATTAACCAGGTTTATCTGTGACCTAGGCAGCAAAAAAAAATGGGAATTGCTTTGGTACAGCAGCTATGGCAGGTGGGATTATTCTGGTGAGAAAGTTGAAATAGAAAGCCACTATACTTGATACTGAGACCAAAGCAGAAATAAAAGTCAAAGCCACAAACACATTTCAACCCCGGAGCTTTACTGCAGGCCATAGTGATAGCGCGCCTCGATTTCCTGGCTGTCAACATAGGATTGTGTTTTAATATACTCCTCGACAGAGCATCCTGCTACACTGTACGAGTAAGTTCATTTGACACACCGAGCACGCGATCCATTTGCTTTTCTCTTACCAAGACTTTTGGATACGTTGAAACTGCTAATTTCACACGCTTGAAAGAATAAGTTAATATCATAACTATCATACTATCATAATTTCAGGTCACTTTATACGTGTTACGAGCAGTAACACGTACAGATTGGAATTTGTGTTCCAACAGCTTAAAACACACAGCGACACAGTCACAGTCATCCACAGCCGAAAAGGTGAAGGGAGATGTCAAGAAGAGTCTGCATGAAGAACAATGGCGGAAGCTGTGTCTTTTCCACTTTTATAGCTTTAAGATCTCAACGATACAATTGGGATGGAGCCCGAGTGCTGTCAGTAGCCCTGTGTGTGTGTGTGTGTGTGTGTGTGTGTGTGTGTGTGTGTGTGTGTGTGTGTGTGTTTGTGTGTTTTGTGGAGACCCTGAGTTGATTACAGCCCATCTTCGGTCTACTCCCATCAGTCCACAGGTCTTGGCAGTGTCAGTCTTCTACAACAGCTCTTTGTTCAGGTTTTATTAAGGTGGACCCACTCCACCTCTCTCTCTCTCTCTCTCTCTCTCTCTCTCTCTCTCTCTCTCTCTCTCTCTCTCCTCTCTCTCTCTCTCTCAGGATTAAGTTTACTATTTCTTCTCACAACTTGACTCAGCCTTTGTTTTCTGAGACAGCATTTAAAAAAAGAAAAGAAGCATGTGTACCAAACCCACTTTTCCGAGGAATTAAGTTCATACTGGACAACTCCCCGCCTCACTGTTCACATCCAATGCCAATGTTTGGTGCCAAAGCACCAACCCTACAATTAATTTTTGCTTTTCCTGTTTTAACACAACTACGATCCTTCCCTAGTCTCAATCTGTTTTAGTTGCCTACCCTTAACCATATCTGCCATAACCAGGTTCTCTCCCTAACCTTAACTAAACCGTAGTGTGGAGGTGACATGTCTGTCTCCCGTCACAGACCTGCGATTAATGTCTACCTTTTTAACCCCAACAATGTGCTTTCCCTAACCGTAATCAAGCGTTTTAGTGGCCTAACACTAAACATACCTTATCCATAGTTTATTTGACTTAACCACAATCTTGTCTTAACCTAAAACATACTGTTGCTTCCATGAGCAGATATTGTAGAAAGGGAGAATTTTAAAAACCTTGGCTGTAGGCCTGGAACAATTATTACATAATAATTATAGTTAGTTTTTTTTTAACTGCAATCAATTGCTAACATAAGCTAATGTCCTAAGGCAATGTTTCTCAAATGGGGGTACGTGTACCCCTAGGGGTACCTTGGAGTACTGCAGGGGGTACGTGAAATCTATGCAAAAATGCTAATTTAAAAATATGTCATGCATAATTCCTAAAATAAATATACTATAATAATGAATGAATTAAGTGATGGATTTTAAACATTTGAAATGTAGCGTTTAAATGTTTTTGTTTAAAAAAAGGGTGTTTAGTGAATCTATCACTGCCGGCGCTGTATTGTAACTCTTAAATATAGACTTTTTTTCTACCAAAAATGTTTTGCGCTGGTCTTAAAAAAGCAATTCAAAGGGGATACAATATTGAAAAAAGTTTGACAAACACTGTCCTAAGGGGTTGCTGTCGGCAGCTGTCACTTGTTGCCATAGCAACTCCAAACTAGATTTTAACTATTCTGATTCCATTTCCGATTCTTCCTTTCGATTCCGGTTCTTATCGATTCACGATTGCGATTCTTTGAGGGGTGGAGTTGCTAGGGTCACATGACAATTTTCACAAATAAAGAGGAAAGTTTTATTTTGATTCAGTGGTGGTTTGCAGTTTGACGGGGCTTTTTCAACGTAAAATAAAGCCACGCTAGAGCGCCGCTTACTGTGCTCCAAGGATGCAACACAACAAGCGCCTGGTCGCTACGGAAACCAAAACTTGCGCATGTTAAATTTGGAACCCATGATCGGATTTGAAAACAAATCCTCCAAACGATTCCAATACAGAACCAATTCTACTGGAATCGTAATTTTTGAACCGATTCCGAGTAGGAATCGGTTCTCAACGCCCAATCCTACTCCAAACCATAGATATAGAACAATGTTCTATATCTATGCTCCAAACATCCTGGGCTGTAGCTTTCTCCAGAGAAATTGAACTTGCTCGTGTTCCTGGCCCGAAATCTGTGTTTATTTTTCACCATCACCACCCTCCACCTTTTTTTTAGGACTATATATTACTCCACTATTGTCAATTTTATGTTCATTAAAGAAAAACATCGTCGAGGCTTAATATTACAGGGGCACTGCCCCCCTCGTAGAACGGCCACTGTGTCTATCTGATCTGCTGGCTCACTTCCGTCTCATTCTTTTCCTGACCGAAGGGATCGAAGGAAATCATCAGTTTGTACGGTTTAACAAAAACGCAACAGAACTGCATACAGTTACAATATTACACCGATATTATATATATATATATATATATATATATATATATATATATATATATATATACATATATACAATAATTGGAAGACCAATACAAGAGCTGACAAGCATGAAACTGCAGTATGTGGCTGCACAGCAGGTAGCTGACAACATTGATCAGTTCTGATTAATGTATTGGAACGAGGGGATGAATGGAGACACGAAACGTCCTCGCGAATTTACCCTTCGTTTTTTTTTATTTTTTTTTTATTTTTTACTGCTGGTTCCATTTATTTATTTATTATTATTTACGGATTTCATAACGGACTGTTTCTGTTTCTGTCCATATGAGAGGGGCGCAGAATGAGATGGATGTGAACAGGGGATTAAATAAGGGGAGAGAGGTTAACATTTATCCCTCCATCCATCCATCCCTCCCTCGCCCTCTTTCTCTCCACGCTGTCACCGACCGGCTCGGGAGGAAAACCCGTTGATCTGATTTGAGTGTGTGTGTGTGTGTGTGTGTGTGTGTGTGTGTGTGTGTGTGTGTGTGTGTGTGTGTGTGTGTGTGTGAGAGAGAGAGAGAGAGAGAGAGAGAGATGTGTATGTTTTAATTATAGACAACAAACCCGCGGCTGGACAGACAGAATGTAGTAAAGGCTTAAATCCCTCACAAAGGCACTGTGACCGGCTGCTGAAATGTGGCTTTATTTTGGAGCTGATAAACCGCAAAAGGACATCATAGCTGTTTAAGGAAAAGTTCCATGTTTATTTTGCTGCAAAATGTTAGGGGTGGGGGGGGGGGGAAGAATCTATTCACGTATGTATCGTGATTTTTTTTTAAATCAATTCTTTTCCCTAGAATCAATGTTTTTTTTTTATTTATTTATCTTTTTACCAATGATTCACCTAAAATGTTTCTGTTTGCACAGTACCGCCGACGGCTACTACATCATATCCGTTTTCAGCAAAGCAGAAAATCCATGTTCTGTACTTCTTTACAGATTAAATAAATGGCAGGCTGACTGATGTGATGTGCATTCTTTTTAGAAAACCATTAGTTTTTAGAAAAGTCTCGTGAAATATTGTCTCTAGAAGTGAATTATTCAACTTTTGTTTTTGTTAAAGTGCTCATATTATGCTTTTTGGCTTTTTCCCTTTCCTTTATTGTGTTTTTTTTTTGTGCACGTTATAGGTTTACAAAGTGAAAAAGCCCAAAGTCCCCCCCAACGGGACTTACCATCTCCAACAGAAAACACTGTTCACCAACTGCTCCAAACAGCTCTACTGTAGTCCAGCCTTTACTTCAGAGACAAACATGGTCACTTTGTAACACACGTTATAATGCTCGCCTAGCTGCTAGTGTGGCACGCCCTCATACTCTGCTTCTGACTGGCTAGTAGTCCTTACCTAGGTACTGTCAGGGCACGCCCTCATACTCTGCTTCTGACTGGTTAGTAGTCCTTACCTAGGTACTGAGCATATGCAACTCCCAACAAAGATAGGAACAGAAGTGAGATGCCTCACTCTGTAGCTAAAACAGAGAGCTCAACACACAGAGTGAAAAGAGGAGCTGCAGCAATGTACAGTACAGCCAAAATATGGTGTTTTTTGAAAATTAAACCACATAAACCTATTGTGGTACAACCTCTAAATACAATTATGAACCTGAAAATGAGCATAATATGAGCACTTTAAAGAAGGAAAAGAAAATCGCAATACTCGATACTATCGAATCCCAATACTTCTAGAATCAGCACCCATGTATTGTGAAAGAATCAAATCGGGACAAAAGCATATGGTCCCAGCCCTAGCAAATGTAGTGAATTGCTCTGTGGTAGTGACATAGATGCATGGGCATTAGCTCGGAGCAGTTGGTGTTGTGGTCAGTAATCTCCCAGCAGACCCAGAGACTGTCAGACCAAAATAAAACAACAGCACATGGCACTCCATGAACAACACATTTTTAAACTCGACAAAATCTAAATCTAAGACACCTATAATGGAGACAATTTTTTTACGGGTTTCATAAGCTGCAGTTGTGCTGTAAAAGAACAACAAACTCAAGAAACACGTTTGTAGCTGTGATTGCATTCATTAAATGTGCGTTTGCGAATGATCCATCGTAATGTTTCCTGAGACTTTAAATCTAAAAGGGACGGCCGTGTGAATGCTTTTTCGGTGCCACTTCTTTCATGTTCATTCTCAGAGGTGTTTCGCCGCAACAACAAAAAACCTTCATCACCTCCTCTCTGTGTGGTTTAATCACTGAGGAGGAAAGAGGAGAGGAGGAAAGATCAAGTGTGAGAATGGAAAGAGAGGCAGGATTTATCTAACGTCAACACTGTGCGTGCGTGTGTGCGTGTGTTTGTGTGTGTGTGTGTGCGTGCGTGCGTGCGTGCGTGCGTGTTTCCATCACTGCATTGATCTCAGAAAATGTCAACGAAAGAGTGGAGAGCCACAAGAACGCAGACAAAGACAGTGAAGAAGAGGGCTTTCAGCATTCTGTCTCCGTCATCAGTTGCACCTCTACAGAAACATGGAATGTGTGAGTGTGTGTGTTTTGGGGGTAACGTACACGACTCTGAGGAGTTGGGAGGGTAGAAGATTAGAGAGTCTGGACCACTTTTGCCTGATTTATGGCATCGGGGCCACCGATGCCATACAGCCACCATCGCATCAAAGATCTCATCCTCTGCGTGCACTGAGAGAGTCCTGTAACGTCCTGTTTAGGTACTAGCCTACTACCTTCGTGTTTTCTTGATTAGGCTAAAGCCGGCCGAGCGCCAAAATCCGTCAAAAATCCGAGCTGCCTAGAAGCAGATGGAGGGTCTTACTGGTCTCTGTGCAATTGCGCGTTCTTGCCAAGGTGCCATGTACCGCTGCGTATTCAGCCCGAAGATCAACAGCAGGGATTAATCCCAGGATTTGGGGCTTTCCTGCCCAAATTCTCTCCATGTTTTTGGGAATCTAGTAAATCAAATGTTGCAAAATTGTATTGTGTTATGTAACATTATTGCTATTTGAGGGGAAAAAACATTGTTTGCAATTACAGAGAAAAGTGCATGTTTAATTTCTCAGTAAGAGCATGCTTCTTTGTTTGCCCTTTGTTTCAGATCATGCTGTCGTGTCAGTATATTTTCACCTAATCACACATCGCTGGGATCAATTTCGCTTATAGTTGCGGATAAAAAATATTTCTGGAGCTTTATTCTAGGCTATAATCACTACAGTGCCTTACAAAATACTGCTCAATCACAGAAATAAATCAACTTAAAGCAAAGCCATGAATGCTTCTACATCTGGCAGCTGGAAGTCGGACTAGTCAGCAAACGATGGTGCTTGCTTTAGATAATGACGACAAGGAGCAGTGCAGGTTTTTTTTTTTTGGTTTTTTTTCAATTGAGCGCTGTGTTTGGTTTGTGGTCCTGAATCACTAAAGGATGAGCCAGACGCCGGCAAAGTAAATTAGGTCTACATCGGCTGATGATGTCACAGCCAAGCAAATGCTAATTTCGCTTCAACCAGGGGTGGAATGTAACCAAGTGCATTTACTCAAACACTGTGCTGAAGTAAACATTCAAGGTACTTGCACTTTACTTGAGTATTTCCATTTAATGGGCTTTATACTTCTATACTACATTTGTCTGACAGCTTTAGTCCTCCGCTCAGGGTTTTTTGAGTGTACCTTGGACTCGTAAGACACGAGGAGGCCGTGCCTTTCAGTCGGTAGCTCCTAAGCTGTGGAATGCTCTTCCAATCAGCTTAAGGTCATTGGACTCTGTGGACTCTTTTAAAAAGCAGCTGAAAACCCATCTGTTCAGACAGGCAATTAGGTAGCATGTGTAAACTTGTGACCTGTCTGTATTTCTTTCTCTTTGTTTATTTTACCTGGTGTATTATTTGTTCTTGTAAATTATATATTGGATTTTAATTAGTTTCGCTGTATTTTTTGTATTATTTTGTATGACTTTGTGAAAGGTGCTATACAAATAAACTTTGCTTGCTTGCTTGCTACTCTTCAGATTACAGCTTTTCATCCCCTTCCTGTCCAGTGAAAACCATTAAACTCCGAATTTGGTGAACTTGAATGTTTGTGATAAACTGAAGGATGAAGTGAAAAATTCTCCTACTTCTTAGGCTAAATAAAGTCCTTAAAAAGCCTCTTGGATCAGCCGGAAAATGCACCGTCACATAGCTGAAAACAGGGCTGTTTTTCTGACACCCGTAAAGTTTTAAAGTGCCCCAAACAAAAAAACACTTTTTCTGGGATTTGGGGTGTTATTTTGTCTCTGGTGCTTCCACATGCATACAAACTTGAAAAAAAAAAATACATCCATGCTGTTTTGAGTGAGATACGGGTTTCTGAATATAACCTGCCATCAGTCTCCAGGTGAGCTGTTCAAAACCTGCAGGGCTTTCTACGTCACTAGCCGAAACGTAGGGGCTAACCGTAGCATGCTAGCTCGTTCTCAATGGCAAAACACTGCTACAACACACACTAGTTCACCATAATCTACAAAAGAACTACTTCCATGTCCCTGTTCTGCAGGTATTCCACGCAAAGTTGGAAGCGCGCCCTCGTTTAGAAGAAGTCTCACGGCTAATCCTGCCTTGTAGCTGACCAAAGTTGTTTAAACAGCTAGCTAGCTGATAAGATCCTTACCTAGCTACTGCGCATGTGCGACTGCCAACAAAGATGTTACAGCAGTGAGAGGTCTCACTCTGTAGCTAAAAACAGAGACCTGAACACAGGGTGAAAAGAGGCGCTGCAGCAATGTGCAGTACAACAAAAATATGGTGTTTTTTGAAAATTAAACCATGTAAACCTATTCTGGTACAACCTCTAAATACAATTATGAACCTGAAAATGAGCATAATATGGGCACAATGAGTACTTTTACTTTTCATACTACATTTAGCTGATAATACTTACATATCTTTACTTAAAGAAAGGTTTTGTGCGGTATTAGTACTTTCACTAGTAAAGGATCTCAATACTTCTTCAACCACTGGCCTTAAAAGACCAAAAGGATATTTGTGAGCGGCTTACTGTTGATCGTCTGCAGCACGAAGAAAGAAATGAGCTAAACCTACTCCTTCTACATAAGAGGGTTGATCTTTACCGATAAATCGCTAAATCCCAAATGAAACCACCCGTCACCACAGTAAGGAACTGTTAACCAGAAGCTGTGATGAGTTGATAGCATAAATGGTAAATTGACAGCCTGCAGTTTCATGCATGTAGAGTTGCTGTTGTGATGTCACAACACGGTCCTTCCATTTTTTAAAGTTTTCGTTCGTTTTTAAAGTTTTTATCGCGTTCTCAATGTTTAGGTCTCTTTTTTCTAGTTTTTTTTGGACAATTTTTTATGTTTTTGTCGCCTTTTTTGAGTTTTTTTCCCCCGACGTATTTGCCGCTTTTTCCGACATTTGTTGCCTTTAGGCGTTATGTCACTTTTTTCAATATTTTTTTAGTTTTTTCATTTTTGTCGTTATCTCCCTGCCATTTTAGAAGAAAATAAGTTAATGCTGCTGAAAAATCCCCACTTCATGTCATACTCGTGCCCTGCGTTTTGCCAAATCATCTAGAACAGTGGTTCCCAAAGCGAGGTCTGGGGAAACCCTAAGGGTCCTTGATGTGGTTCCAGGGGGTCCCCTGCAAAAAGAGGAAATCATTTATTTTCACTCTATCACCATTTGGTAGAGATGGGACGATATGCTTTTGTCCCGATTCTTTCAGGATACATGGATGCCGAATCAATTTGTATTGCGATTTTCCTTTATTGTGATTCTAGAAGAATTGCGTTTCGATAGTATTGAGTAATGCGATTTTCTTTTCCTTCCTTAACAAAAACTAAAGTTGAAACTTACACTTCTAGAGACAAAATATCATGAGACATTTCTAAAAAGTTATAGTTTTTTCTAAGAAGAATGCACATCACATGTCAGTCAGTCTGCCATTAATTTAATTTGTAAAGAAGTATAGAACATGGATTTTCTGCATTTTCTGCTTTCGCTCTGTTTAGCTGGAAACAGATAGGATGTAGTCGCCGTCGGCGGTACCGTGTAAACAAAAAATATTTAGGTGAATCACTGTAAAAATAAAAAATATCAATTCTAGGGAAAAGAACCGATTCTAAAAATCGTCGCAACAAAAATCACGGTACGTACGATTTTCGGTTATTATTTTCCACCCCTACTATTTGTGACTTCAATTGGTTTGATTAGGTCTAAAAGGCCTAATTGCCCCACTCATGACTCAATTAAGAGCACACTTTCATACAGGTTTTTAAACAGACTTATACATCTCAAAAAAGGGCTGTTAAAATTCAATATCCCCAAAGGAGTAGCCTACATAACATTGCTGTCCACAAAAAAGAAAACGAAAAGAAAAAGAAAAACGATTAGTAGAAGGAACATTTTCATAAGCCTACCCCAACCAATTAAAAGAACATTACCCCAAAACCTGCTGCAATATAGTGAGTGCAGAAACAGACAGTTTTTTTATAAGAATGGTTTTATATCAAATTCTTCATTAAGACCATAGGGAGACATTGTATTTAAATAGTGAATCCAAAAAGTTTCCCGTTGGAGAAGCCTTTTATCGTGATCTCCCCACTCCACCCTGATGTATCCTAAGGGCGCGGACATTATGCCCGGCTAGCTTAAAATGAGCGGCGTACGGGACTGCGCTCATCCCCTGTTCTAATGGTACTTCTGGGCTCACTGATTCTGGTCCATAGCGCTCTCGTCGTTTTGCCTACATATGCTAAGCCACATGGGCAGCGAATTAGATAAATAACATATGTGGTGCTACATGTAATGACACCGCAAATGGATGTTGCCTTGCCAGTGTGTGGATGATTAACGCTTTTGCATTCATGCGTGTACGAGCACTGGGCGCAACTGGCACATTTATAGTTACTAGAGATGCACCGATAGACCGGCCGGTGACCGGAATTGGCCCGTTTTCACGTGCTCGGCCACGTGCAGGCGACCGGCAGGTCAGTCTGACATATGTCGATTTCATGCTGGTCAATGCTACAATTAACTGACAACATAAGTTATACGAGTTAGAGTTCTCAAGGACGCATGTTCTGTGCAAAATGTTCTATTAAAGAAAAGATAGAAAGAAATATTTGTGTGTGCTGTAAAGTGGTTCGAATTTTTTTTTATCGGAATCGGCTAAAATCTGTATCGGCTGGCCTAGAATCAGCCTAGAAAGTTGTAATCAGTGCATCTCTAATAGTTACCGTCTGGCATACAAAGAAAGGACATAATGGATTGCGGATGTGTATCATTTTTAACCAGGCGGCCTCTTAAGTTTGGGGCACGTTTAAAAACATGCTTGGGTTTTTCTGGAAAAACTCATCAGTTTAGGGTCCGGATCAATAATGTGCCAATGTTCGTAGACAGATTTTCTGAATTCTGACACAAGTGGGGAATATTTTATGCAACATAAGGGGACTTGTTGCGAACATAACAAACATTAATTTTTTTTTTGTTTGGGGCTTTTTTCTAAAAAAAAAAAAAAAAACAAAAAAAAAAGTGGCTTTTTTGTTAAAAAACCCCCTAGCTCAGTAGTACAGCAGTGGCTTTTAAAATGGAAGACGTAGCGGTAAAATTTGTTTGAATTTTAGGGGCATTCTAGAAATCTTGGAAAGCAGAAGTCAGAAAACTGCACACAGCATGGGTGTTTTGATTGATAATGTCTTATGCGGAAAAAGGCCGTTGCGAGGATTGTTCCTGACACCCGAATATAAACTGGGCAAATGGGCTGAATATGGCATCTCCATGAATGGAAATGGTACAGTACAGCTCTTCACTGGTGTGATAAACTAGTTTAGTATAATAATCTCATCTAGTGCTGCTTTCAGCGTAGTAGGAGTAGTAGAGCTAAACTACAAATTGAAAAAGGATAATGACATTATCTTGATTGAAAATATACCCAGCCCATAAATATGCACCACTTCTTTTTTTGTCTGTGCGCTGAGGGAGGTATTTGTTTTACACGGGACACCGAGCTGCCTGCTCACTGCTCACAGGCTGGCAGAAATATGGCTTTTATTCCTCTGTGTTTTTTTTTTTTTTTTTTAACCTAACCTTCTGCAAGTAAAGGACAAATGGGGGAAACGCTTTAAGGATATTTAAAGCACAGATTTCTCGTAGGCCTTATGGTTGAGTGCCAAGTTTAACATGGAGCCATTTTCGTACTATTTTGCCGTTTTATGATGCTTCTCACTGGAGATAATCCAAAACATTTTGCCAACATGGGCTGCAGTTTTAGTAGCCACAGAATAAAAACATGAATATAAACAGGGTGCAGAGGTAAGATCAGTTTAACACTTAACTAGAAATTTTCTTTTTGATGGTTATAGCCTGGTGCGATTCTCTTCGACAAATTAATGTAGCAGCCAGTCAAATGACTGCATGCCGGCTGATACCGAGGCTGTAGGTCCTCATAGATCAAACTGACATTTCATCATTGAGGTCATGGCTGTGGCTTAATGGCTCCACACCGAGCAGTGTTAAAGGTGAAACTTGGTGGGCAGCGAGAACAGAAAGCACACAGTATAGCCTACATAGTGATGAAATGGAGGCCATGAAAGCCTTTTGTAAGATTTAAAACAGAGACACATTGTCAAGCTGAGCGGTGTTGACAGCTTGTCTGCTGTTTGGCAGTAGATCTAGTTTGTAAATGCCAAGATTTACAGCTGAAATATTTATTCTGAGCAGCCAGGTAAGTGTGAGCGTCAGTGTGTGAGTTTAAGCTAAAAATACTTTGTGACCAGGGTGTCCTGGCGGTTCTGTTGGCACCGAAGCATTAACCTTTTGGTCCAGACTGAAATATCTCAACAACTGTCTGATGGATTGCCATACAATTGGACTGACATTAATGCTCCCCAGAGGATGAATCCCAATGATCTTCTGGCTTTTCCTCTCGCGCCAGCACGAGGTTCACATTTTTGGTTTTGAATGAAAAATCTTAATTGAACTATTGGGTAGAGATAGAGAGATAGAGAACCGAAGAAATGGCAATGACTGATTTGAAATCACCATCATCAGGGCAACATCTCAATTTGTGCAGTACTTCCCATCAGCCTCAACTATACTTTGCGTTTAGGCCAAATAACAAATGTTCCCATGCTAAACTAACGTGGTGAACATGGTCAACACTAGACCTGCTCCACGTCAGCATGTAAGAATGGTACGGCAAGGTACTCGCATGTGCCAATCTAGCGTCGATGCTAGAAAATGGAACGAAGAGTCTCCTGACGTGATGCCCGCAACGCTAGCGCTTTGTGAGGCCAAAGGCCCCAAAGAAATGTCACACGCTTTTAGATAACAACACAAACCTATAATTTCTGTAGCCTACTCCTAGACAAAAGACTCCCAGAATGCCTTTTTCTCGACACGTGTTCCAAGCTCCACACCATTGTCTACTTGTAGTAACAATCCGAGCCAGTCAGGAGCAAAAAAAAAAGCACAATTGCCCCATTAGGTTACATTGCGATTTCTCTCAATACTGGACCAATATCAAAAGGTTTTTGGTCACATCAGTCTATTAGACACAAATGCATGGGGAAATTGGGTCCAGGTTGGAAAAAAAAAACTTTAAAACTTGCAGTGCATGGAGTATTTCAGTGACATCATTTAAGGTGCTCAACCCCCAGCATGAGAGCCAAAACTTTAAACTCTTACACCAATCGGAAGCTTTAAAATGTTAAGCCTTTAAAGGGCTCTTTCTCAAATTGAGAAACACCCTGTTTTATGTTTCTTAAAACACACACACACACACGCACACACACACACACACACACACACACACACACACACACACACACACACACACACACACACACTATAGCGCCTCATTACCCTGAAGTGTTTCAGATAACACCAACTGAGAATAACTCAAAAGTAATTTCTTCTCTCCCTGCCCTCCCACCCCACTCTCATCCCTTCCCACCATTCCTCCTGTCTCAGCAGATATCAGAACAGTGCTGGGATAAGACAGCTTTCTTGCCGTTTGAAGAGAAAATGTGACGCTCTCGGGAGGTCCACATTGCAGCCGACGGGGGGAGGGGGTGAGAGGACGAGGAGGGAAAAGGGAGAAGGGAGAGAGCCTGTGGAGAGTTGTGCTGATACATCTCACTTTCTTTCTAGCTCGGTTTCTCCATCTTTTCTGTATCCGATTCCCCTCACACGGGCCTACCCACGCACACACCCATGCACAGTTAGCCTGTAATCTCCTTGGTCTGCGAGTCGGCCTTTTATGTTTTCCCCAGAGGCTTCCCAGCATGCTGCAGTGGGCCGTGTGCTGCTTTAGTGAAGATTGGAAGAATTAGAAACGGTCTCTATCAATCTGTTCATTTTGTTTTATCTCGGCTGCAGGTGAACTTCATGCTCATGAATTCAGCCTCACTGTGAATGCTAAAATGATCAGCTACCAATGTGGTTAATAGAGCCACCGTTTCTTTATCCACATGAGGGTGGCGGGTAAGTTGCAAACACAACATTGACCAATTAGAAAGGTGGCAGATGTGTAAGAATATATATTTGGCTATTTACATAACCGGCAGACACAGAGCAACATTAGTATTTATTTGGTGAGGTGGTTCTGGCAACCTTTGGAAAGTAAGTCCAATATGTAGGCTTTCTTTTGCTCTGTTTTGACTTCAAATACTGTGAAACATGGCTCTTTAGCTACTGAATCCTCCATCAAGTGCAACAGCTAGTTGCTAACTTTGTAAAGTATTCTGTCTGGTCTTGAAAACGACTGTCTGCCGCGTCCAAAAACAGGGCTAAAAGCAAAGTTTGCAGGCCTGAAAACGAAAAACAGTGAGCAGAAAGACACTACAACGCTTCGTAGGGATGAGGGGAACTGCAGAGTTTGTGATTGTTCTCTGATTTCATCATTACAAGCGACACCTATCGATATTACAAACCAGACTCAGAGACAAGAATTGGAAAAGATCATGTTATTTGGAAAGCTGTAGAAGGCTTTTGCAGCTTGCCCCGATATACCTTGTTTTGTGGGAGTCCTTGTTTCCCTGAATCTCTACAATGGCGTTAGCAAGTGGAATGTTAGCATGACCCATAGAGCCACAATGGACACATTTTATTGGGAATACACCAGTTTGAAATAAACCAGAATTATCCCTTAATTTAGAAGTACTGATTAAATATGTAATCGGTCTTTTAACTTCTTTTACGGCCCACAAAATCTGTTCCGATCAAGCATGTTTCTAAAAGCTATTTCACCTCAATTCCTCCCTGATAAAAGGTATTCTATGCTACAGTTACGAAAGACAAGACAAAGTTAATGAGTTTGGAGAAGAGGGTTGAGCAACTATCAGCCAAAGACCCAGACGGAGACTGAAAAGAGGAGAGTGAATACTGGACAGAAACATGACTCCAAGTGAATGCTAATGTTGCACTGTGTACCTGCAGAATGTTTAAATAGGCAATTGTTTGCTACCACTTCAGCCATTAGAAATTTATACGGCAATAAAATGTCAAGGATGTGCATTTTCCAGGTTGCTTTGCCCTCATGTGCACAAAGAAAATCAATTATTGCAGCTCTGAAGAAAAGACACGGGACGGACTGACAGGCCATCAGCTCCATTATATCAACAACCTAACCTTGCTCTGCACTAGCAGTCTGTTCCTTGAATCTCAGGGGTGTCTAATTAGCCTGCCGGAACGAAATAATAGAAAATATAGCTTAAAGCAAGTGTTATCTGTTTGTATTCTTATTCTGTTGTAGTCAAAGATATCAGTGAGAGATCGCTCAGACCACACAGCTCCCTGCAGCGTATAAAATCCCATTTTAATAAGCCGCACAGAAGAGTAAATGATCTGCAGCCTTCATTTATTTATCTATAAAGAGAGCGTGTGTGTGTGTGTGTGTGTGTGTGTGTGTGTGTGTGTGTGTTTTCCTCCGCTAATTGCAGCATTGTGGCCCCATGCGTTCAGCTCTCAGGCAGTACAAGACTGAGAACGTTTGACTCTGATCAGTTGGGACTGAAGACAACACAACTCAGGAAACACACACAGTTGTGTGTGTGTGTGTGTGTGTGTGTGTGTGTGTGTGCATACAGTAAGTGTGTGTGTTTACGTGAAACAGTTACAGCTAATGATGTTTCCTCTGCTGTCTGTCTTTGAAGCAGACGGAGCAAGACGGAAGATGAAAAAGAAAATTCTATGTAAACTGAAAGTCCTGATTTCATACACGTTTATACATTTTCTTTTAGAGTTGTTGTGGGATGCAACTCATGATTATTTCCATTATAGGTTATTCAGTTGATATTTTTTGATCAATCAATTGATTGTTTTGTCTACTAAATCTATTTAAAACTGCAAAAACAGAAAATCCACAGACGCCCGAACATTTGGCATTTTTGCTTTGAAATGACTAAAACCATAAATCACTGATAAAAATTATTTTAGCACTAATGGATAAATTCTTTTTTGTGTGTGATACTGTTTTTTACTGAGATACAAACACACTTATTTAGGAAAAGAGCTGGGTAGTTTTAAGCAAACAGTATTCAAATTGGAGTGAATAAGGCTTTTTGATAGGGACTATTTCTAGCTGCGGATTAATCACATTTGGTGCCTTGGTGAGTATTTTCAGCAGCCAGACGGCGCGACTCAAAAAAGAAAAAACATTGCCCTTTTTTTGTAATGAAGGAACATGACACCCAGTGTAGTCTCGCATTGCCAGACCCTCCTCCCCAGCGCTGCAAAGGAGGGTCTGGCTAGTCCACACAGCATTCCGAGATTGGGAGAAAAACGTGCTCTGGTTTATTGGCATTTCTTTAAACCAATCACATTCGTCTTGGGCGGCACTAAGCGCTGGTCGCAATGACAAAATATACTCGGGAAGGAACTTGTTTTGGTGGAACGGGTGTACATTCAAAGGTTGTTTTTGTCGTGCAACAGAAAACTCAGATTGGACAGATAGTCTAGCTAGCTGTCTGGGTTTACCTGCAGAGATCTAAACAGTAGTTAAAAGTGCACTATGAGTTCCTGCATGGTTTCAGTTTACGACCCCTGTGTTGTCTCCCAAGACCGGGCTTTCTCACAGTGTATTCAGGGGGCAGGCAGCTAGCGGATCAAGGAGAGATGCCTACGATTTGAGACAAAAATGAAATTGCGCTGAAACCATGCAGGAACTCATAGTGCACCTTTAACCATAGTCCTCATAAATCCACCGGTGTTTAAAACGCCAACACAAAGGCAGCGAAAGGTGAGGGGCATCCGGCCGAAAATGAGGGGCATCCGTTAGAACTTCCGGCAGCACCTGAAAATCCTGGAAATGAAACGTCGTTGATATAGACTACACCCAGTGCAACGATGGGGCTCAATGATGTGTTTTTAACAGCGTTTGCGGCTTCGCAGACTGCAGTGGCCAAACGGTGGCTGCAAAACACTACGTCCTTTCAAACAGCACTGCAAAGACAACAGGTGCATAATTAAAGCTGCATGAGAATGAGCTCCTGAATGATGTATTGCCCATTTAGTTTTCATAGCAATACTCCAAGCTGCACTTGTTTCAGCAGGAGAAAGGAAAACTCCTGCTACGGGATCACAGCCTTAGGGTGTAATCACAGCACAAATACTGTATACACACACACACTGCAAAGGAGATGCTTCATCTCAGACAACCGTGGCTAAAAATACAGCTGGCTCCTAATCTTGAGGTTTGTCCCCCCCCCGCTCCTCTACAGGCAGGCAGATAAAAATGCAACGGCTCCTGGAAACAGACAACAGGTGCCACAGCCAAACCGAGATAAAACTGATGAGAAGGCATTATCTTTCTTCAACTGAGCAGAGTGCGACTGAGCATGACGTCGTCTTCCTCTCTTTTTTGCAGTGCTCACAGTTGGTTGGACAGGGACGGTCGCAGCATTAGGGGACTGAAATTGAAATGAGCTCGCAGAGAGAAACTGCAAATCATTACGTGGGGGTTGTGGAGACCCAGTAAAAGAGCCTAACCTCGGCTCTTTGTGATTTAAAAGCAATTCAAAATTATTTAAATCTTAAAGCAGCCATTTGTGTTTGGAGAGTGTGCTTATTATTGAGAAGATGGTACCACACTAATCAGAAGCTGCCTTTGCTTTGTTGACATCATGACCCCATTAAGCTACTGCTTCGAAACTGAACGTGTGGCCTTTGGCACATTTATTAAGCACTATACAAAAAAGACTTGCAATTGCATTTTGAAGCAGTGTTTTCATTGTCTTAGTGCTGCATTCACAGCCAGGTTTCCATTGAAAATAATTATAAATCAAGACACTTTCAAACCCAAATTCGTAATCTATAGATGGGTGCTGAATACCCAGAACCAAAAATGAAACATCACTACACTTAGATGATTTATAAATACAGACATTGCGAGCAGACACCACTTCTCGCCATGCAAACTGGCAACAGTGTTTTAATTAATTCAAACACTTTCAATCTCAGTGGGACTAACTGTTAGTGTAGTAGTGTAAACACTAATTAAACGAAAGACCAAAGCACAATTAAGAGATAAAATGACATCAATGTCAGGGACAAGTACGGGGAGCATGGACAGACTCAATAATATCTGGGAATTAGCAGTGGCTGATACCACAAAGTGTGGTTTCAATCCCATACCGAGTAATACCAGGGCCAAGATCAAAGTTATCAATACTGATATGGATGGCTTTTTAGAATGAAAACAGCTAATGCGGGGAAGATACATGTGTCATGCGTTATGAGCTGAATGCATCACTAAAGGGCTGTCAACACCAAGAATAATAACTACAACGATAACAAATGCGAGCATCCACACTGATGAGGGATAGCGTTCTGTCAACGGCAGCGCCAAGCTCACGCTGCGCACTGAAGCTGTGTCAGGACCCCACGCGACCCTCATCTTCTGCATTATTTTGTGTACATAAATGTCACAAATTAGCTCACATAAAAGAGGAAGTCAGAACCGGCAGATACATTCATAAAGCACTTGATTTAGCTTTTGTTTATCTTATTAAATAAGAAAATGACTAATAGGATTAAGAAAACCGAGGTTCTGAAAAGACGCACGGCAAGAGACGTGAATCCAGATGGATTGTGATTGGCTGCCAGAGTTTCTCTCGTTGATCAATTCTCTTAAAGGGATCCCAACGATACTGTTCTTTATTCTGATCTCTGTTAGTAACATAATCGCATGCGCGTTAAATACAAGGCAGTGTTTATTGTACGATATGGATCCATTGGTTTGTCTCGATCGGACAGTATCGATGCTACTGCTGTGACTCAGGCTGTCATATAAAATAAAGATATTGTATCTTTGACTACAGACTCTACAAAATCTTCAATGATGAATACTTCACTTGATTTGATTGTTTTTTGTCACTGAAGCTCATATTATGACATCTGGGGCCCGTTTCAGGAAGGAGGTTTAACAAATTTACCCTGAGATGGGAAACTCAAGAGTTTTCGGTTCCAGAACAGCTGATATGAGTTGGTTCAATCAACTCAGAATATGTTCACACTAGAGCTGGGCGATATGGAGAAAATCAAATATCCCGATATTTATTTTATTCACAAAATATGCACACAATGAGATTTTTGATAAATAATCATCAGTTATGTTGATATAATAACTATGTGGGTAAAGGCAAATAATAGAACAGCTAGAACAGTCTGGTGTGTTCAGAAAATGACATCACTCTACTGTAATGCAGCCTTTAAAACCAGGAAGAGACAACACTTGTGTCATATCAGGATATTACGATATCCAAAATCTAAGACGATATCTAGCCTCATATAACGATATAATATCGATATATTGCCCAGCTCTAGTTCACGCACGTGCACCACCACAATAAAAAGGCAGCATGAATGGAGCTATGATACTACCACCACCGATATTACCGATTCACCATGGTAACAATCACAAACAAACTGGTCGGCGGAAATACTCATGCACACATACAGCGGCTGCTGCAAACGAGAGAGAATTTGTGTGGGAGAAAATTGCTGCAAGAGTAAACGCTTCAGTTCCAATATAGTGTATTAATATCATATTTAATCGTAAGTATAGCCTAATATTACTGGTGATAAGGTATTGAACCTATAATCTATTTCATTTAGGTGCAATCTTGCGGGCGAAAAAGTCGTAGGTACTACTAATCCCATTCTGAGGTTGCAGCACCATCATTAACAGAATTATAATTCATAATCTTTTATTTCAAAGGGTTTACATCATTCACCTGCAATACTGGGAAACTCCTTTTTAATGGCTCTTACTGGTCTGTCTGTCTGTCTGTCTGTCTGTCTGTGTTTGTGTGTGTGTGTAGAGTTGAAATAGAGTGCACTGCGGTCACAAATGTCCAATCCCTCACCTGTCACCATGAAGCTAAGAGAAGCAGGAGAGTGTGTGTGTGTGTGTGTGTGTGTGTGTGTGTGTGTGTGTGTGTGTGTGTGTGTGTGTGTGTGTGTGTGTGTGTGTGTGTGTGTGTGTGTGTGTGCGTGTGTGTGTGTGTGTGTGTGCGTGTGTGTGCGCCTGTTTGATGTTTGATACTAACAGACCGACAGAGTCGACCAACTGCCCCAGAGAGCAGATTCTTCTCTCTGTAAGAAACCCAGACAGGAGTGTGTGGATACAGATCATCTCCTCACCGGTCTGCACGCTCTCTAAAATTTTGTTTTCATGTGGGACTCGAGCCACGGCTGGAAGGGACAAGATGCGCGTGGGCACATTTGATCCACCAGGGCAAGATGCAATATTTGCAAAACTTTGATTATGAGCAACAGTGGCAGAACCACAAATATGCTAATAAATTTTTTATTGGCAATGCTTGCCATTAAAATAGAGAGGAATGCAGTGTGTTTTGATAGCTTAAAGGCGAGCGGTGCATCCCCTCCAGCAAGGGCATCTGTAATGCAATGTTGACTGGAGCCACACAAGCAGCCTTAGCAGAGGATTTTGTTTATTTAAATAGGAACGCTTGGATGAAAAATGTATGTGTGTGGCTAATACATTATAAATATTCTTTCATTTCATAGACAGTAGACTCAGGCTGCAACTGCTAGTTAAAGAGCACCAGAGATTTGTGGTTGTTTGATCTAAAAACAAAAAAAATGCAATGCAATCCAAATCCAGGACCCTTTGGCTGTAGGCTGTGTGTGTTGTGGATATAATCTTTTCCATTGCTTATGTGCAGGAGACAGTTAGCTTAGCTTAGCACTTAGACCAGAAACAGGGTCAAAAGGTAACAAAATTCACCTACCAGCACCTCTAAATCACACTAATTAACACGCTATATCTTCTTGTTTAATCTGTTAAAAACAGAGTAATAAAGTGTAAAATTACATTTCGGAGGGGTTACGCGCAATCTCAACCGGTCCTGACAGTTGCCAGTCCAATAGTCATTTTATTCCTTCGAGCTAATCTTTATCAATATGATGTTATAATTGTATTATATGTCAAATATTGATTCTCATATTTTAATATCGTTTTGTAGCGCTCGACAGGTGTAGTTTTCACAGTATTGTTTATGTCCCCATAGATGGAGCAGTGACGCCCTCGGAAAATTTGTTGAGGGGCCCATTGACCTCTCATAGCGTAACACGTCAACTGTACAACTGAAGTTTAAGAAGGGACTGAATCAGTATGGAATTGTGCTCGTCGAACAGATGATCCCGTAGCGTGTGAATTATTTCAAACTACTTCAAGTTAAATTTGTCTCAAAATCAATCAAAACTGAACACGTGCCACAGCTGTGACCAGTGAAAGATGAGCACCAGGAGAGCAGCAGCAGCAGCAGCAGCAGCAGCAGCAGCAGCAGCTTGTTCCAGCTCCACGTCAGCTGCGGTTGTGTGTTGTGGCAGCCGGAGAGTTGTTGGGGGGTGTTTTTTTTAGATGTTGCATGACATTAGAAGTCAGGTAGTGTCTGTTGCCTCGAGCAACTAGTCATCAAGTGCGGAGTAGGTTTGAACGGCCTCAGCAGCAGTCTGCAACATTTCGCTTTGTCTTAAAACTAGAGTAGCTAAAGTTTCCACAGGTGCCTGTTGAGAGTTGAAGTATATTTAGAAGGGAGTGGGTAGACTGTAATTACACACTGCATAGACAGGTGAGGAGGGAGGGGGGGCTAAACACTAAAAACTCTCACAAATATGCACACACACACACACACACACGTCTGATTGGCAAGGCTTATTGCAAAGGTTGCCATGGTAACTAGACACAGCTGCCTCTATAAAAATGGAGGAGGTTGAAAAAGGTGATGAGCGAGACTGAGGAGGGGGCGCAAATGAATGAACGGCAGGGGGAGAAAAAAATAAAGACAGAAAGAGATAAGTGGCTTTAATTCAAACCCTGTAATTTTGCCTCAGCTGGTGACGCACGTACCAAAAGCAGTGATTGAGTAAAGGAAGCGAGGTGGGCAGGTTGGCAGTCAGGCGCTATCTAACTAGCTAGGGGGAAACACGGCTCGCAGTAGACAGACGATGATTGAGCCAATAGGAGTGATTATGCGACAATTAAGGCTCCTGCTGATTAAAAATAATTGTACTTCAGATTTCGGTCCGTCTCGGCCAGGTGCTCGTCACCGAGAAATTACACTTAAAAATAAACATTATTATGTATTTAATGCTGCTTTTAAAAACGGTAATGACACAAGCTATAGTCAGTTAAGGAACGCCTTCATTTTCTGAACACCAGAAACATGATGCATTTAGTCCAGATTTAAGTCTGTACGTGCATTATAAGCTAAATAAATACACCCAATTTGCATCAGAGTTTTGCTCCCCTGCGTATAAACCGCTCCGTGTGAAACCTCGGTCAGTGTGAGATAAGGTCCACCCCCCCACTGTGATCCGCTAATGGACACAGACACATCAAAAAACGCCGCCGATTACATCGGCATTCGGCCAAAGCAGCCTTTGTGCTTTTAATGCACTGCAATTTCGCTGAACGCCATAGCAGCCTACAAACTGTAAAAAAAAAAAAAAATTTTCCTAATTTTTTTTTTCTTCTTCTTTTTTTTGGGGGGGTTTTTTTTTTTTTTTATTTACCTTTTTTTTTTTTTAAAAATAAACAAAGCAAAAGGCGTTTTTTTTTTTTTTACAAAAAAACAAATTTTTTTTTTTTTTTTTTTTTTTTTTTTTTTTTTTTTTTTTTTTTTTTTTTTTTTTTTTTTTTTTTTTTTTTTTTTTTTTTTTTTTTTTTTTTTTTTTTTTTTTTTTTTATATATATTTTATAAATTTTTTTTTTTTTTTTTTTTTTTTTTTTTTTTTTTTTTTTTTTTTTTTTTTTTTTTTTTTTTTTTTTTATTTTTTTTATTTATTTATTTTATTAATTTTTTTTTTTTAAAAACTACACTTTTTTTTTTTTTTTTTTTTTTTTTTTTTAAATTATTTTTTAAAAATAAAAAAAAAAAAAAAAAATAATTAAATAATTATTTTTTTTTTTTTTAATCTTTTTTCTTTTTTTTTTTTTTTTTTTTTTTTTTTTTTTTTTTTTTTTTTTTTGTTTTTTTTTGTTTTTCCGACTAACCCCCAATTTCCACCAACTGCAGAACGGCAGCGGATGCGCTCCGGAACAGCGGCGAGCACAGAAACAAAATAAAACATCCGGTTAATTTTCAAAATAAAATACACCGTGCTCACGGTGGAGCATGTTTCCCTGCACTACACCTTGAAAACGTCATAATGGGCGGAGACAGGCCTGAAGTCAAGTTTGTGGTTCTGTTTATAGACACTACATCCTGTTATATCGCGCGATCATACGGGAATTCGCGAGATCTCGTGGGTCCTCGTTACTTCAGCTGTCGGTCATGGCCGCAGCCTTTCCGCAACAAATCCGCACCTGGTGAGTATTGAAGGACGGCGGAGCACGGAGACGACACGCAGCGGAGCCGATCCGCAGCCGTTCCGCAGTTGGTGGAAATTGCGGGTTAGACCAAAACCACCAATTATGCCGACCGTACACTAGGAGACTTTGAATAGACTTTGAAAAGACAGAAAGTCTGACACCATCTCACATCTGAAGACAATCATCTCACATCTAACGTTGAGGACTGTCATTATATGTAAAGACTGGGGATCTTGCAGGGTCACACATTGCAAGACTACAACTAGATGTCACCCAGCTAGCTAGCTAGCTGCCGCTAGCGTTAAGGGAAAGTTAGCAGATTTTCTGTTCTGCCGTTCCTCTTCCAGGATTGCTCCGTTCCTGCCGGAATTCCGCCAGATGTCACTCTTTTCGGCCGGATGTCCGGTACCTTCGTCTTCCTTTGTGTTGGCGTTCTAAACTCCGGTGGATTCATGAGGACTATGGTTAACTGCTCCTCAGATCTCTGCAGGGTAAATCCAGACAGCTAGCTAGACTATCTGTCCAATCTGAGTTTTCTGTTGCACGACTAAAACTACTTTTGAACGTACACACGTTCCACCAAAACATGTTCCTTCCCGAGGCTATTTTGCAGCGGCACCGTGGCTCCGTCCGGTGCTTAGCCCCGCCCATGACGACTGTGATTGGTTTAAAGAAATGCCAATAAACCAGAGCATGTTTTTCTCCCATCCCCGCAATGCTCTATGGACTAGCCAGACCCTTCTCCGCAGCGCTGTGGAGGAAGGTCTGGCAAAGCGAGACTAACTTATGGCGCCCATTATGTAACAAGGAAGAAAAAAAAAAAGAAAAAAATGAGAGCTTTGGATCTAATGTTAATCAGTGTTAACAATGCAAAGCATATGTGAAAGCACAACATCCCACATATGGTGACAGGTGGGTGATAGATGTGTGTTTCATCGGGTTTCTCTGCCTCTGTTGTTGCTGCTGCTTTAGAATCAGGTCAGATGAGTCACCAGCAGCACAGGCCCAGAGCTACAATCTCTCGCTCTCTAATCCACTCTCAGCCTGATGTGATAATGTGATCTCATTCAGCTTGCTCTTCTGTTGTCGGCTAATGTCTCACAGTTTGGGTGTTTGTCCACCGCATGGCCGTTTGTTTGACTGACGCAAGTTTCCGAACGTTGTCATCATTGTGGGGTTGAAGCTGCCTGTAGTCGGTACTCAGTGTCGGTACCCATTTTTACTGCCAAAGAATAGAGAAGATCTTCTGGAACAGCATTTATGTCAGTAACAAAACTCTATTATAAACAGACACCCTTTACGGTCTGGTCAAATTAAAAGAATTCTGCTACTTCTAATTGCAGATTGTCTCTTTTATAACTCTTGTCTCTGTGTTTTTAATCTTTCCATATTTCTACTGCATGATACTTGGGAAGTATTTCTAGTATTTCAAGGAACTAACCCTCATGGTTATTTTGCCTTGACAAATGAAAAATCAACACGTGCTGATTCTTCTGATGTCCTCCAAAGACGCTGATGAGATCAATGCATATATAATCGATCGACAGAAAATGAATCAGCAACTTTTGTTACGATTAACCCTTTGCGTCCTTTTAAGTTCCAGCTTCTCAACTGTATTGACTTGCTGCTTGTCTTTGTCATTTACAAATCGTTAGGTTTTGTTGGTCAGTCAAAAAATACATTTGATTAATTGATTATTCAAGGAAATAATCACCAGATTGATAATGAAAATAATTAATTGCAGCCCTACAATGGAGGCAACATGTCCTAAAAGCATTTACTTTTCTGATAAACATTAACAGCAAACACCTGTTCACTAATTCTTTAAACACTGCAAAATAAATTATATTTGTATCCATTACATTGCATTTAATAAGCAGTAGTCTCTAAACCTCAGCAAATAAAACCCAAACTGCCTGACTCTGCATGGCAATATAACACTAGGGGTTACATTAGTTAAGTTTAGTTTGCTGTTAATTGGATGAACCAACACTTGCCCAATGGTTGATTATGTCCAGTGCCAACATTTCTGAAATATGTTTCATTCTACAAAATCTGCATATGGAAACTACGGTTAGGAAAATGGCAAATAAAACATGGTTAGGTTAAGGTTAGGCAACTAAAACACTTGGTCAAGGTTAGAGAAAGACTGGTTAAACATCAGTTGCAGGTCTGTGACGGGACACAAACTATGGTCTTCCACATGAAAGTTGGACAATGTGCATGCTCATCCACCACCCCTCCCTCCACACCTTTACTTCCAGGGCTCGCCTCTTCCTGCACTGGCTAAACACTGGTATAATACGCAATTCAGAGGGATACTAGGCTGCGTTTGTCAATGAAATTTGCAATGCCAATTTCCCTACGGCAATGATCTGATATCAATCTAAGCTGGATCTTCCCATCCTCCAGCTCTAATAATAGCATTGTCTGTTTGACTCTTTGTTCCTGTTTATCTATCTGTCTTTTTCTTTGTGTGCGTGTGTGTGTGTGTGTGTGTGTGTGTGTCCAGGTGGTGGCCGGCTTGTTCAGTCGACCATTCCTCTCCAGCTGTCTCTCTCACTGCATGGGTTAACCCTGACTGACACTGACCCTGCCCAGAGGCTAAACACAACACAGCAGTTGCATTGCAATTGTGCGCGCGCGCACACACACACACACACACACACACACACACACACACACACACACACACACACACACACACACACACACACAATGGTTGGTTCTGGCAACGACAGCTTGATCTAATCTGACCTCAGCCTCAGATGCCTGGTTTTAGGTGTTTGTGTGTGTGGATAAATGTCCACAGCTGTTGAATGATGAGGCATACTCCATCACCTGCTTCAGTCTCCTGTGAAATAGAGGATGACTGTCCCCTAAAGGACAGACATACACACAGCGGTGTCTGGATTTTGCTGCTTACTCATGCCTCGTCGTATCTTATCTGTATCCTATCTTAATCTTTCTCTCCCTGTCCCTCTCTGTGTCCCTAATGTCTGCCTCTTGTCTTAAAAGTTGTCAGCTGTCTGCAGGGTGTGCTGTCTCGGTAGAATGAGTGCAGTGGAACATGTAAGTATTTTCCACACACACGCTCTACCTTGCAGGGGAAGACACACATAGTATATACTGCAGGTACAATACTCGCCTTTTAAGTCAGGTTTAAAAAAATTCACATATTGTTACAATGTCACACAATGTTAACCGTTACCTGTCTTAAAGGTGCAGTAGGTAAGCCTTATAAAACTAACTTTCTGTCATATTTGCTGTAACTGCCCCTATGTTCCAGTAGAACTACATGAAGCAGGTAATAAAAAAATCCGTAGTACCAGCCTGTAGTGTGATTTGCAAAAATCCACCGCTCCCTGTTCAGATGCACCAATCTGCGTGTCAATCACTGCTCATGCACAGGCCTTCATTTTCTCTTGTGGGGGGAGGGGCTTAGGAGACCATTTTGGGCTTTAGCGGAAAGGGGGGAGGGACAGAGAAGTTGTCGATGTTCAAATTTTTTTGGCTAAGTCCTGGATCTTCACAATCCTACCTCCGGCACCTTTAACTGGATGTGCTTGTACTCATATTAAGATGATATAGCCTACATTATCGCACTGTTAAGTATATAGAGGAATATCAGATTGTTTTGTTTTTGGCCAATGCAGCAAGTTGGTTTAAGCAAGTTCAAAATTTGCAACATGTTTTTGCCCAAAATAGGCTAATATTTTACAGAAATATTTAAGCCGGTATAGCTAGCATGGTTTAAAGGCAACATCTTGGACAGTTGACAACACAAAGCACTGTGTACAATCCATCAAACATTATCAAAGCAGACAACTAGCTAGCTAACCAATTTGAATCTGTTGTCAGGGTCCAAAATGAAACTTTTTGTGAATGTTCGAATTTGACCAGCCACTCAATAGATTACCATTGCTTTTTGGCTGGTGAGTGAAGCAAATCTTCCAGCCACTTGCATATTTTACCAGCATTTGGTGCTAATTTTGGAACCGGTTTGTCGTCAAATATTTATGAAGTATTATATAGAATTAATAACACAGAAACAACTACTGTGTTTCTACATTTTGTTTTACAGTTTAGTTGACTTTATCATGTTGGTAGTCGTTATGTCAGTTGGGTTAGGTGTAAAATATGACAACACATACATTAGGTACACAGTGCACCACTACCACAGGCCATAGAGATGAAGTAAAAGCCAGAATTAAGTGGTTCAGTAGGTGATCTCTCCCATACTGTGTTGTCTGATTTACAGCCTTTTCCTTGTCCTTTGCCAGCACCAGGTCGCCTGCTGGAGCGTGAAAATCATTTTAAAAAGGTGTGATCACTTTCTGTCGAGTCATGCTGTAGCTCACAGCTACAGACCTAGAGGTCATTCTCTACAACTAAAGGGTCTACTGTCTCATATGTCTTCAATTAAAATACATGTATTATACCTTGTGCTAGGATTCTGACTGGATGTAGTCTAATGGAGATGCTGGTTTCAGTGATCATCACAGGAAAGATGTGATGTATGAATGGGACGATCATTATGGAGAAAGTGTTAAGAATAGCACAGCACAGGGTCCCTCTGGGAGCGGTATAACTAACTCTCTCTGTCTTTTCCTCTCTGTTTTGCTCACACTCACAGTCACAGCACACTGAATTCCATTAGTGGTGGCATCAGTTCCTGTAGCACTTGTAGCCTGCAGCCTCTCCGTTTCTGGTGCGTGGGCGTATGTGTGCGTCTGTGTGATCTCATCATTTGTTGTATTTTAGACGCAATGGGAATGATTGAACCCTATTTAAAACAGTGCATTAAAACGTCAAGCCTGAGAGAAAACTGGCCCACTTTGCACTGGTGTGCTCGTAATCGCTGCATCAAGGCAAAGACGCACACAAAAACACGCTCATCACTTGGCAGCACCATTAAGGCCGAGATGCTGTGCGCGAGCGTGTGTGTGTGTGTGCACGTCTGTTTAATGGGGTGATAAAAAAGACAAGGGCAGAATGTCATAGCTCACCTGCAGAGCTGTCATACCAACAAGTACACAAATGAAAAAGCAAGTGAAAGCTGGAGGAAAGCAGAGCTGTGCTGTTAACACGAGCCGGTCGAACATTCTGCTGAAGTGGTAATGGACTGTGAATCCACATATTATGTTGACTGAAAAGCTAGCAGTATTAACACCGAGGGCGCACACAGTGGCACAAGCTGTGCTCAGACTGGCAGCCCACATCAAACTTTTTGGCAAATCCATGTGGGATTCAGACTGCTTTTATCTCTGGACAGAAAAAAAAAAGAAGAAAATTCCACCAAGCTCACTATTAACGGTTTGAACTGAAACTCTGAAGTAGGGCTGGGTACTGAATTCAATACTTGGTAGGCACCGACCGAATTCCCTCTCAAGTATCAAGTATCGAAAAATGCATCGTCATTCAATACCCAATTTCTATACCTAAGGAGTAAATCTCATCAGCGTCCAAGTGCTAATAATGCTGCTGATTGGCTGTT
The DNA here is from genome assembly GCF_010015445.1 of Perca fluviatilis. Classification (NCBI taxonomy): domain Eukaryota; kingdom Metazoa; phylum Chordata; class Actinopteri; order Perciformes; family Percidae; genus Perca; species Perca fluviatilis. The sequence continues at coordinate 28,224,884 of NC_053129.1, read as the reverse complement.
TAACATTACACGTCGTAGAGACAGACAGGAAAAACTCTGCGTTACGCACAAAGACGGGGCTCATGTAGTAGAAGCTGTAAAATAAATAAAATTATTTGTGCGGTAATGTTGTAATTTATTTTTGTTTTATGAAACTGGTATCAAAAAAAGTATCATTTAGGAACCGGCAAGTGAAGCTATGGTATTGGTATCGGTGCCGGTATTGAATATTTTTGAACGATACCCAGCCCTACTCTGAAGCATGTGCAGTTTGTTTGATGCTCAGTTCTTGTATAATGAATGTAGCCTTTATGGGGAAAAAGGTTTTCAGTGTCCTACTATATGGTGTTACATGACCGGCGGGTCTGTCTGTCTACTATGCTAAAATAATGTTTGTTATTAGTCTGCCAACTACTATCTCCATTAATCAATTAACTGTTTTGTCAATAGAATGTCAATAAAAGAGTTTTCTAAATCCCAAGGTGACATCTTCAAATTGCTTTTTTTTCCCCCAACCAATCGTTAAACCCAAAAATATTCAGTTTTTACTACATGAGACAAAGAAAAGCAGCAAATTCTCCCAATTGAGAGGCCAGGAATATAGGCCATGTTTGGCATTTTTGCTTTAAAAAATGTTAATCGCTGATTAATTGATTCAGTCGATCAATTGACTAATCGTGCTCCAAAGGACATGCAAATACAATAAAGCTAAATGTTGTGCTTACCCATGTCACATTTATCTTAAAGGTACAATATGTAACTTTTCTGCATTAAAATGTCTAAAAACGACCATACCTATGTTATATATTTTTTTGAGTTGTGTAGTTACACTACCCCAAATGTTTCCATCAAATGGCAAACCCAGAGAAGTGAGAAGAAGAGTTATTTTATTTTCAGACACGTCACGTTTCATTTAGCTACCCGTCAGTCGCCCTTTCACTGTCTAGTTACTCGTAACTTCCGTCAAAACATGGGCACCCAGATGCTACGTTCGAGAGTAATTGTAAATCATACAATGTCACAGAAAAAAATACTGGTAACTATTTCTGCCAAAAGTCATCATTTTGTGATGCCACTTTGCAACACAGTAATACAACAGAAACCTTATTTATTGATATCAATATTAATCCAGTTTAATGTTACTACAGTGTATGTGCTGGTTGACAAGTAGCTAACATTAATGCTAGCTAATGCTTGGTGGATAACATTATAGGGTTACAATATCGTTCAACACGTTCATCAAGTTATTAGTAGTATGATTGTTTTGACCATGGATAAAAGCAGCACTGCGCTAACCCACGAATAAGTTCACTAGTAACGTTAACGTTAGTTGTATAGATAGACGATTAATCTAATGCTAATTTAGCCAGCTAGCACACTCCGGTCTGCCTGCCTCACTCCCCCGGCACAAAGAGACTTCATTTGGGATGATAGCTGACAACACAGCCGGGACATGTAGCAATAGCTAGTTACCGTTAGCCCCAGCCGGTGCCGGGTGCTTACGACGCTAACGGCAGTTTAATGAAGCGTTGGGAAACAGAGAATATCAGACCCAGGCATCCTAGTCACAACATCGGCCATCCATAATGTTAGCTAGCTAGCTACATCTCCGTAAACGCTACCGGTGTTTGTACCGAAAATCTCCTCCCTGCCGAATTTCTCCCCCCTTCGTGTTTAGCTGTCTTTACATTTAGCTAGCAGTTAAATTAACCCGACAAAAGGTGGGTTAAGCACCAAAACGAATAGTTAATATTACAGAAAAGTGAAGGGGGAGATCGGGCAGCTGGGAAATGTTCTCAAACCCCGTCCGCCCAGTAAAATCCAAAAGGTGACATTGGCATGTGAAATATACTGTGATTAGATAGATCAAAAAACACGGGTGTGACAATAGATTATCCATACAAGGACCACGTCTGTGAACTGGTCAGATTTAGTCTGTGAACTAGGTCAATAAGAAAGAAAACGTCTGAACTGGTCAGATATTTCTGTGAACTTATCAAGAGACAGACTGAACTGTCCCGGATTTAGCAAGGTTTACCGAGATTAAACTAAGCTTTGTAGCGACGGCTACATCGTAGTGAAAAGTAGAACTACTTCAATCTTGTAATGGGTAACAAAAACACCAAGTAACCGGTGCCAAAAGGACCTGTGGTCAGAGAAGTTTTTTTTTTTTTTTTTTTTTTTTTTTTAAATAATTTTAACCTGCTCTTTAATGTTTTAATTTGTTTTCTAATCGTTTTCTAACTGCTCTTTAATGTTTTATGTAAAGCACTTTGAATGCCTTGTTGCTGAAATGTGCTATACAAATAAAGCTGCCTTGCCTTGCCTTGTGATAGTGTGGTAAAACCTGCTAACGTTAGCCGCTAATGTTAGCTTGCTGGCTCACTAGCTAACTGGTCAGCTAGCTACCAATACAGATTGAATGAAGAAAAACGTAATTAGGTTGGGGAAACTGCAGCTATTTTATTAGCATGACATGAATAAACGTTACTAAACATAACGTGAATAAACTTGAATGGGTAATGTTTAGCAATAAAAACTCCCATAATTCCGCGCAACTTCCCAACGTCATCAAACGTCTGTGTTTACAATCCATTGTTTTGGTTGAGAGACCCCTAGAGGCAGAAAGTTACATATTGTACATTTAAGAAACCTTTAGTTTACTAAACCCACAACAGACTTTAGTCAATTTCAGACTTTACAGTTTTATTCAGATTAATGTAGCAGTTTATTTAGATGGTAAAAGTATCATCTTTCACCTGAAAGCCAGTGCATGAATGTCTTTCAGCTTACTCTTCCTCTACTATGCTCGGTCCACTCTTCACATCACTGAAAAAACCCAGACGTGTGTAATACTTTATCAAACTACCCTATTCATTCTTTACATTCCAACTAAGCACTGATGGACTGACTTTTGCAAAGAATAAGAGCTATTCCACTGTGATGGCTCATTGCAATTCAATTTTAACGTTCAGTTTTAAGCTGCCGTGAGCATACTGTTTAATAAGCCCTCCCAGCAATGATTCCAGCATGGAAAGAAAAAATTAAAAAGCTAAACTCAGCTACAGCTGTGTGATGCAGATAGTTTGCTTTTGGATTTAACATTATTGAAAATTCATTAAATTCATTCATTGAACCATAGAGCTGTGCGAAGGTGTTTATCTTTCATTTCCCAGGATCAGTTTCTGATTACAAGCAGAACACTGCTCAACGTTCACTTCTTTGTATGCTATCCTCCAAACTCAGCACAAAGTTATTGGTTTCATTTAAGTTATCAATCTATATTAGCTATGAAGTTGGGACAAGTACAATAAGTGAGTTTTGGATGAACTCTATGGAAACAAAATCCTATTATATCGGAGGGTATAATAATATCCTCTGTATGTATGTATGTATGTATGTATGTATGTATGTATGTATGTATGTATGTATGTATGTATGTATGTATGTAAGTAAAGGTATGTATTATGCACATTAAATCTTTTTCAATTAATTTGTGAGAATAAAGAACTAGAAACAAAAACCAACAAAACCTACGACAAAACAGTCAATTATGAAACTCACCTAGTGACTCAGTTTTCTGTTTGTGTTGGTCAGAATCAACAGCTCACATACTACCAGTTGCAATCGGTTCCTAGCCTCTTTATCATCCCAGCTAGCAGCAGTGCTATCCAGTTAGCGTGAGCCTTTGCCTCTTTAGTCACATTTCCTCAGAATGTCATGACATTTCGAGTAATCCTTAATGTCCTCTACACAAATACATGTTGTTAAAGCAGTCCCTAATGCAGAGGCAGAGAGAGAAGACAAAACTTAGTTCCTCCGACACTGACTGACAACAGGACGGATGGCACAGCTGGCTGCAGCTGCATGGCTGATTGAGCTGTAGGCAGAAGTGTATGTTGTTCAAGTGTTTGGAAAACAGCAGTGAAGCAGCAGAATTTTCTACCCTGTGTGATTCAGGGTTTTGGTTTGTCAGCACCTCTGGGCAGCGACGTGCCCATATCAACACTGCAATTTAATTTGGACAATTAGGGTGAATCTACAGCTCCCTGGTTACTGAAGCTGGGATGCTCTCCTTTGTTGCAGCCCTACAATTTGATTAGGCTGATTAGACAGGCGGATTTGAACATGGGATTCTGGCCTGGGCTGCTCAATTATAGATACATTGGCTAGAACACTTAAAGTTGGAAGCATGTTTATGAAAGGTTCTTGGCAAGTGTATTTATTTTGTGAGCCACTACGGCAGCTCTCTTAGCTTTACAGCTATTCAAAATGATAACATTTAGGTTTAATACTTTGCTGTACACCTAGCCAAACTGTACTGCCTCTCATGCTCTAGTCTATATCTACGACGTTCCCCTTCCAGGATTGCTCCGTTGCTGCCGGAAACTATCTGTCCAATCTGAGTTTTGTGTTGCAAGACTAAAACAACATTTGAACGTACACACGTTCCACCAAAACAAGTTCTTTCCTGAGGCTATTTTGCAATGGCACCGTGGCTCCATCTGGCACTTAGCACCGCCCAAGACGATTGTGATTGGTTTAAAGAAATGCCAATAAATCAGAGCACGTTTTTCTCCCATCCCAGAATGCTGTGTGGAAAAGCCAGAACCTTCTGTGCAGCACTGTGGAGGAAGGTCTGGCAATGTGAGACTACTCATGCTGCAACATGGAACAAAAATGGAATAGAACATTTACTGTAAGGCACAAAGAGGCATAGAGAAGCAATGTAGGCATTTGTAGAGAATGAGCTTTATTGATTGGCCATAAACCACCACTCAGAAAACTGACTGGTTTAAAAGGAGGAATGCTGAGTCTTGGGGTTGTCAAGCAGTCAGCTTCTCGGGGTAAAGACAGGCCAGAGGGCTGTGTGGATAAATACTGTAGATATTTAGGGTAATGGTCTGCAATACCCCAATGAGTTATAACAAACCCTTCTGAAGTTGCGGTTCCTATCAGTGATTTCTCGCCCTCTCCTTAACATCACTCTGATGGAGTAGATTCAGGGACAGGGATTTTAGATAGTACTTTGGGAAATAAAACAGCCTGAAATGCTGATTTTGTTGAATTAATATGGATTGAAATGTGTTGTTTTTTTTCATCTTAAAATATATTTTGCATAGACAACTGACTTCTACAGACATACAGCTTGACTGAGGAATTGCAAAAACTGGTGTCTCCATGGTAACAAAAGATAAAGTGGAGAGGGTATGACTCTTATCCCCGTTTTACAGTTCTCACTTGCTCACTTCCAAAGTCTTTTTTTTTCCAATGTCTCAGCCATACAAAATATATTCAATTTACACTTAATTTTGTTTGTGAATATTTTAAAAGTATCCAGTAGTTATTCTCCTATTACTATTTATATTTTTCCGTTTTTGTATCCTGTCATTGTTTGCGGTTATAATGGCCCAAATATCCCCTTAGGGATCAGTTTCATCTAATCTTAATGGAAAGACAGACAGAGGGCTGGGTGAAGTCATAGCGAGCCCCGCTGTTGTTTGGATGTCCTTTAGCTCGAGGGAAGGACAGACTGATGAACAGAGACATGGAGAGAGGACGTGAAGGAGAGAGGAGTAAACAGGCTGGCCAATTCTAGAAAGAGCCAAGATGGGCATGGTCTTGGGTAAAGGAAAAAAGAACAGAAAGAAAAGGCTAGTAAGAACTGAAAGAAAGGCAAAGTACTCAGCATCAACCCATTTGGTTAATATAATCAGAATTATAGTTTCATACGGATATGATTATACATTATTTCAGGGGTCATAAAATTCTCACAATATGCAGACGATACCTTTCTCTACATGTCTCATCCAACTTTCTCCCTACAAATTGTGAATTGGTGAAGCATCATCACGCTGCCAGTGTTGATGTTCCCTTTCTATTTGGGTCAGGTTTATCTTATCTTTTTACCAGGTCTAATTATGCTCAGCTTGATTTCAGACCAGGGGTCTCATTTATAAAACTGTGGGTAGGATCCTTACTAAAAGTGTACGCATGCCCAAAAGCCAAAAATGGCGTAAGCCCAAAATTTTCCCTTTTATAAATCACAGATTACCCACTAGTGTGCGTACGTGAATCCGCCTCTTATCCCGCCCTGTAGACGCCCATTTTTAACGATAAATAGTCAATGCAAAGCACCTCATGAATGCTGATTGGTATGTTAATGACCCTGGCAGTTGTTCTTTCGTTACGCCAAATCATGAAGACTGGTGGGGAAAAAGCTAAAAACTTCTCAGACGTTCAGGAATTGCTGCAAACTGAATTATAATGTCGGCCTGTTCTTGCAAAGTGTAGGGAAACCTGATCTATAGACTACTTATATTAATAATACCGTCCAAAAAGGCACGCATTTCGGCACTCGGGGACAGCTTCGATATACCAGACCTAGATTTAACAGAACTATATATCCAAACAAGCCTTAGTGATAAAGTTGAAGATTATATATATATATATATATATATATATATATATATATATTTTTTTTTTTTTTTTTTTTTAAACTTAGCTGTCTGCCATTTCCCTCTGGAAACAGCCGGTTGCTGTATTTCCAGAATTTGACATTTAATGATATATGCACAGTATTAAAGACATATATTTAGTTATTTAGGCTACACTGTGTTCTGCAGTTATCTAATGCTAGGGTATTTGATGCTATCCTGTATTCCATGCAGTCGGGCAATCTCCTCCTCCTGCGCTCCGTAACGGACTCTGTGACGGTGAGACAGCGCTGATTAAATATTAAGAAATACACCGAAGTTTAAAATTCCAACACAAAGAAAACGGAAGGTGACGGACATCCAACAGAAAGAGGAACAGGCGAAGACTGTGGTGAAATTGGAAATAGAGGCGGATGAATTTCACCGATTGAAAACCAAATAAAAAAAAAAAAAAAAAAAAAAAAAAAAAAAAAAAAAAAAAAAATTAGGCTATATAGCATATAACTGTTTTTACAACCCAAATAATTACATATAAAATTCATCATCTTAGAATTGAATATATTTGAAAGGTCAACTGTTAAACATTTAACAGCTGAAAGTAGTAAATAAATTCAGTAAATGCTGCTAAATAAAATGTATTGACAGTTTTCCACCTTGGTCAGCAGATGCAATAATGTAGAAGGTACTGCCTGTAGCTATAGTTGTTCCTCCGAGTCTTATAAAATCTAAACCTATAAAATCTGAATGATACTCTTGATAATGATAAAAAAAGAGGGTTGACTGTGTGTGTTATGTGCTCTTTGTCGGTCTCTCCCATCAGGAAAGAGAAATATAATCCAGTGAGTAGACATGTCCCTGGTGGCCATGTAGTCTCACACTGCTGCCAAGAAAAGAGAAAGTCGAAGCAGAATTTAGCCTCCAAAGTCCTGATGTGTGCCTCTGACAATGTGTGCCAAAAAGCTCCCTTTTCCAGTTAAATGTGTGGGCTGGTGTCAAGTTGGGAGGTCTAGACTTTGCAGTAGCTTTCACTCAAAATCGTTTTTTTGATAGCTGTTTCGGATAGTTACCCATTTAAGACATGGATAGTTAATACCTGTAGATACTGTAGATCTGTAAATCAACCGTTGTATGCAAATAAAATCACATGTATGTGTCTGTTGACTATATAGTGGGTGAAAGCACACCCAGGCAGGTTCCTTGGCAGAAATAAACAGGAATAGAGGAAGGCAGAAGTTTGACTAGTTGGATGTAAAATGAAATGGGCGAGGAAAGGAGAAACCCGGCACAGTTGTCACTAATGATGGATTGTATATGGATTTTTCAGCCGACTAAATGCACCAACCCGCAAATGTATGCTGCTTCTGCCCTTATTTCACATCAAGGCTGTTATGTACACTTGTATACCTTTGATTTTCTTTTATTCTCCTGATTTAGAACACGGTCTTACCTCGTATGACAAAGTGAATGAGTGAATAACATGGCTTGGAAGTGGCTTTTGAAATCTACAGTACAAGCTAGACTACGAGTTAGAGAATGGAATATTTTAAATGGTTTTGCATAAGAAATATGGCAACAACATATGAGCAAATAATAAATGTATCACATTCACAAGCTAATTAAATGAGAGACATCGCAGAGGGCTCTATACCAGTTCTAATTTTAGATTTCTTTCTAGGAATCTGGTCGTAACAGGATGGTAACTCATAGCTAATCAGATAGACACTGTACTAACATAATTTTAGCCACAAATCATTTGCATGAATTGGTCAAAGCCAGCACACATGCAGCATGCAGCAATGGTTCAACACTAACCCTACGGTTTCTCTTCCAACTCTAATGGCGTGGATACGTTGTACATCTACCACACAAACAACTCTGCACAGCTGCTGTTGCTCACAAGCTGCTGTCTTTCAATATGGCCACCAGAAGGACCGTTACATCACCTGAAAAACCTCACAGTTAAACAATCCTGTGCAGAGCGAGGCTTGTTGCCAGTGATTTCCGGCAAAGTAATGATGTGTTACCTACTGCTGGCCCATTACTAGCTCATATAAGCGAAGGAAATATCCTGTTCTTAGTGCTAGTCATCTTTTTTTTTTTCCCTCTTGCTTTGCACAAGCTAAAAACCTTACTGAGCAAAGACATTCCTCCTTCTCTGCCGGACAGCCATGAACCCACAGAGCAAGGGTGTTTTACAAAGGAAGAGGGGAAAACACCTGAGGGCTCCTGTTGGAGGAAAAACTGATAAAAAAAAATCAATTCCTTGTCTCTTCCTGTGTGTCTGATCCTATATAAACCTGCCAATTCACTCCAATGCCTAGTGACCACAGGGGCTTTAAACAGGGTTATATTCAGATATCAGCACTAATATTTTTTGATTAAAGGGGTGACAGAATGATTATATAGGGTATTTCACACTGTTCCTTATGGTCTCATAATGTAACATTAGTTGGGCTGAAAATGGCCTGGTTGATATTTTATTGGCCCTTATGCATCCCTGTGTTTTGGCCCTATTTGTAACAAGAGCTTTTCTTCCAAATATGGTATGGTCATGAATATTTAGATGAGCTGCGCGCTGCTTGGTTGAGCCTTATCCCCGTACACACATGTAGAGACGCGCGCTGATTGGTTGAGCGAATGCCATTCACACGCATTAGAGGTCGCGACAGAATCTCATATTCCAGACACTGCAAGGTTTCCTTACCAAATTCACTTCGGAGACTTTTTTATGCGAGAAATCAACTATATAAAGCTCAAATATGGGCCGTTTTACGAAAATGGATGGCTAATTGCAAATTTGGTAAAAATGTGTGTCGGAGTTCAGCTGCCTGTGTTGCTGCCTCGCCGCCCGGCCTGACTTCCTCCACAGACCCCGGCCTGCTGTGAGCTCGATTGAGCTCGGGCACGGCTGCTGCAGCCCACAGCACCTCATACCCGCGCAAAGTCACCGTTTGGGCTAATGGACTACTACCAAACGCCGCTGCCCTGACAGAGCTCCAGGGCCTGCATCTCCTCTCTTCCTGCTAGCTAAATGGCCCGTGTGTGAGAGCGCGGTCAGCGAGCTTGTTATACCAGCAATCTCTTACCACATGTCACACACATGTCACGCCACTTAGCTATACAACATCTAACTAAATGTCTTATAAAGCTAACAACGGTGTCCGATTTCAAGTTAATGAATATTTGTGAACTGTAAGGGTTTCGTTAGCTGCGACTGTCCCTTCAATCCTATGTGTACAGATTGCGGCTAGTTAGCTTCATTTTTGGTCGTAATTCGAGTATATTTACAGGTTGAATTTCGTCCGATTTCAAGTTAATGAATTTTTGTGAATTCCAGAGGAATTCTAAGAGGAGGCTAGCTAGCTAGCTCTCATTGATAGAGCTCCATCCAGCCGCAGGCTCTATTAATGAGACTCACGGACAAGCAGCGTTTAGTTCCCCAATCGTTTGTTTAAATAACTCAACACATTATAATTACACACATTAAAAGAGTAACTGGAACCTGATCTCAGGTCGGTTGTGTAGCCTATGCAAATGTTGGGGCGTGACCGTTCTCTTAATACACCCACGGGCTGTGACAAAGGTTCCGGATTTTGAGATGCTTACGCAAGCAACTAGCTTTGTTGAGATTCGCCCGTTTTCAGAGGCAGTTTCAAAATATGAGATTTTCATAGTAAAGGGGTGTCAATGGGATTTTGAGCTTATATGTATGTCCTATTTACCCACCGAACTGTCGTTATTCAACTATGACAGGGTAAAATCGGTTTTGCATTCTATCACCCCTTTAAATGTAGTTATCAAAAAAAAGCTCAAAGAAAGAAGCCCATAAAAAAACGGCATTTCTTATTCAATGTTTTTGAGTCACAAACCAACAATACATTTGACAATGTGATGGATTTGATGGAAAACCAATATTAATATTTTTGGATTAAAGCCACTAGTATTCCATATATTGCGATACAATAAATGTTATATCATGTCCTACAAATTCACAAAACTTACACTAACAGTCGTCATTCAGTAAATGTGTGAGGCAGGTTTCATTGCAGCTTTTACGGTCTGTTGATCACAATCCCACCACACGATGCCGGAATGAGTTCTCAGGCCATACATCTCATAACAGTACTAATAAAACACACACTGGCTGTGTTTCAAGACAAACCTCCATCATATTGGAGGCGGAAGACACTGATCGGCTCTCATGAGACTTTCCACGATGACAACGGAATATGTGTCTGATAAATCAGCCGTATAGAACAGCCAATCGTGCATTGGCGTTGCTCTACGTCTCGCCTGTTGCTGCAACGCGGTTGGCTGCTGCGTCAGCCAGCTGAGAAGAGTAGTAGCAATGTGGCTTTTGGCTGTCCGAAGGCTGAGGGGACATTCAAGGTCAAACTTTAAAAATGACTCATCAAATCATCCTCCGTACACACCACGGAAAACTATGAGCCAGTGTATGTGTGTGCATCTAAGCATGTGTGTGTAAGTCAACAGGCATGTCAGCAGTGTTTTATTTGTACTGGATTGTGCTTGAGGCCAACATGCACCTCTCCCTACCACTAGCCCTGGCTTTCACTATCTTTCTGTGTGTGTGTGTGTGTGTGTGTGTGTGTGTGTGTGTGTGTGTGTGTGTGTGTGTGTGTGTGTGTGTGTGTGTGTGTGTGTATGGACGTATCTTAATGAAATCTGACAGTGAATTGTCACAATCAGCGAAGGAGCATCCTGCAGAGGTTAATAAGCTGTAGCCCTCATAGCAGCAAGACAGACACACACACACACACACACACACACACACACACACACACACACACACACACACACACACACACACACTCTGTGTTTTCCTTCTCCTAAATTTAGAGATTGCAAAGTTGAAATTCATGGCCCAGTACTTTCAGCATCTGTGAGGGTCAATCTTTCCAGTTTTGTCACCTCCACAAAAGACTCTCAGGACCTACAACGGTGACATCACTGTGGGTGTATGGGCGGTATCTTAATGACATCTGACAGTGAATTGTCACAATCAGCGAAGGAGCATCCTGCAGAGGTTAATAAGCTGTAGTCCTCATAGCAGCAGCAGGCCACACACACACACACACACACACACACACACACACACACACACACACAGGGTTTTCCTTCTCCTAAATTTAGAGATTGCAAAGTTGAAATTCATGGCCCAGTACTTTCAGCATCTGTGAGACTCTCAGGACCTACACCGGTGACATCACTCATCCATGCACTTCCTATTTTCTGTGATAAATAACAGCTTATAATGAGATATCACTCAGCGTGTTTTGTCACCTCTCTCACTCGGAACCTTTTACACCACGCACACTACAGTACACACAGTAAATGCTTTAGGTCTAAAAGGACAACAAAATTCTCTGTCTGTAAACAAAATGTTTCTTTTTTACACAGGAAGTAACATTTCAACACCTAATTTATAGTAACTGCTTATAAAAGTCAGTGCCTTAGGAGTATCCTTGAAATTTTTTGGAGGATATTATCAAGGTTTTAATAACCCAGGCTGCTCTTAGGTATAAGGTTGGGTTATACTCGCACGGGACAACTCAATACATTACATTTATCTACTCTAATCATTAACGTGACTGTCATTTACCTCCAAATTGAAACTACTCTGCCTGTAACACTGTTAAGAACACTCTTTCCATGATGCCATTTTTTTAGCTTTGACAAAACGATCTCTCATGTTTTCACACACTCTTTGACCACACGTTTAAGGCCATTTGACTCCCAGTGGTCTGTATTAGAGGGTGGATACCCGACCCGAGCCCAACGGGACCCAACTGGACCCGACGGGCCGGGTTCGGACAGATATTTAGAAATGATGTTCGGGTCGGGCTCGGTCACATCAGCGCGATAAGTCATTGAACATTTTTAATTTAAAACAGCTTATTATGTAGGTAGCCAATGGGCCGGTTTCACTTGATGCAAAGGTTTGTTTTTTGTGACACAGACACACACAGACACACACAGACACACAAACACACACAGACACAGACAAACACACACACAAACACATGCACGCGCCTGTGTTAACGTGAGCTTGTTGCCCCATGTGCGCTAATGCGCTCATCTGTTGACACAGTTGCTTAATATAAGCGGGCTTTCCACACAAACAAATGTATGGGTCATTAGTATGAGAAAAAAACGAGATTTTAACTGTGTCGGGCTCGGGTCGGGCTCGGTTACTGCGCTGTCGGATGCGGGCCGGGCTCGGACAGAAATATGCGTCCCGATCCGCACTCTAGTCTATACATGAAGAATCACACAAATGTTTCTACAGGCGAACCTGCTCAGCCAGCCAGTGTTCTTACTGAAAGTGCAGCACGCCCCGAGTTACAAAAATTCAGAGGACAACTTGCGGAGCCTTCGCGTTGGAAACGCCAGCCGCTGTGACGTCATTTTATGGCTCGCGCACCTCCCGCCGGGAACACCGCGGCGACCATAAACCTAGCTTTAGACTAGCAGTATTGTAACAACAGTAGCAGATGGAGAGGTGATAGTTTGCAGTAATATTAGCCAGGGTGTTCCCTTCCATTATAAAGGCGTAGGCCCATTTTGGCCACCACCTAAGCCAGATGAACGTAACTAAATGACTTTTCTCGGATCTAATGACTGTAATTGGTCCCCAGTGGGCTTCTTTAGCAAGTTTTGACTTTAAGCTTTTTGAGTGTTTTTATTTATTATCTGCTCTAGCTTTTGCACGTTTTAGACACAGATATGGCAATAATAATGGTCCAAAATTACGTGAAATTGCTTCTTTTTTTAATTGAAAAACTTACATTTTCTTGAGAGAGGACATTAATCCCCCGCAAATACATGCACCTAAGTCTTCCACAGACCTAGGGAAAACACTGTTAGCAATAGCAATACATATTATTATGACTAATAATACTAAGGGTAATAATAATAATAATAAGAGCTGCAGCAGTAACACTATTAGAAGTAGGGGTATTATCCACTATGCCAGGAGTACAGTACAGTGAACTATACATATTTTGATTAAAGTTTTTCAAAATAAAATAAACATCTGTAGCTTTGGTTTTGAATGAGCAGCATCAGGCATTATAATCCCTAGTGAATCAGCCATACCCTATTCCCAAGTCTGGAGTCATGTTGCTCAGACCATCTGCTCTCTAACCCAGCCCAAGCCACACAGATCACTGCACTACCACCCCTGGATTATGGCATCAACACGCACACACACACACACACACATGCACGCTTCTTGGCTTTAATGTTGCTGCCAAGTGATGACGGCCTATTTGTGCGTGTTTTAAGCCAATACAGTGCCTTAAATTGAATGGCAGTTTGTGTAAATTTGTTTTTACCTTTTTGGGGTCTTTAGTAAGAAGCGCAGGCAGAGAGAAGCAACACTTGAACAAAAGGAACAATGCTGATCGATAATGGTTTAACCAGAATATTAATAAATCGGTTCTCAGAGGATAACACCCAGGGCCAGATGTACTAACACTTTTGCGCCCACTTCAGGCGTATTTGTTTCGCAACGTGCGCGTAAAAGCATGGCGAGGTATACAGGCCGCACTGAGGTAAATGCGCAGACTGCCTGTCGCGGGAACTGAAAATGGCAAATTGCGCTTTTCCGTAGGGTCAAGGGGAAAGTGGGAGTTTTCCATGAAGAGATGGGAGGGGAAGCGTAAAGTGCGCCTAAATATGTATTCCGCAGTATGTAGAAAACCCGCCTGTGAAAGCGCACCTCTATTTTGCGGTGAAAATTCTCCGCCTCTTAAAAGCAGGTGTAAACCTCAATATGCCTCCTGGTGAAATGGCAGCAGTAATCCGAGCAAGACCAAGACGTAGGCCAAGGAGACGAGCTGAAAAGATTTTTGCCACAAGGATCACACTTTTTCAGTAGAGTGAAAACAAAATCATTAAGCGTTACAGATTAAGCAGCCATGCAACATTAGTTACTGGAAGAAATCAAAGATGACACTGAATCTCCGACTCAGCGTTCACATCCCATTCCAGCAGTTGTTAAACTCCTCGCTACAGTCAAATATCGGCATCAGGATCATTTCAAACAGTCATAGCATCAGCAGTGGGAATATCGCAGTCTGCACTCAGCCGTATCATAGCACAGGTAGTTAACGCTTTGCTACAGCGCAATCTACGGTATAGTGGGCAGAGAAAGGCGCTAATTCCCCGATGAACTGCAGGTCTGGTAAACACGACGTAAGCTGAAGTATCACAGCAGGTGCTTTCTGCGGGTTGGCCACGGCGCTGATAACGCTACATTCACAAACGTACGTACATCTGGCCCCCAGTCCTCTCATTATCTTAATTTGGATTAGTCTGTATGTTTTGCACTACAGAACAGACAATGCAGTAGATGAGTCATATATACTCATGCATACTTGAGTAGAATGAATAATGTTTCACTGGATAGTTTTCAAGCCTTTAAAAATCATATCTGTAATTCTCAATATAAAAAAGCAAATATTTGTGTCCTGTACTACTTTATCTTTACACCCACATATTGGTACAGGTATAGCCAATTCAGAAATGTTAAAGAGCAGGCAGGAGGATATTAGCTAAAAATATTAGTTAAAAATGTATTTTTTCAAATGTATTCATCATCATTTAAATTCTAATTTGTTGAATTGTTTATACATGATGATTCTGTGGTGCTGCTGAACTACAGAATATGACTTGCAAACACTGTACACAGACACACACACACACACACACACTACAGTATTTCACTATCTCTGTCTCTTTCAATCCCTACGTCCAGAAATACATGAATCGCTCAGAGGTCTATTTCTGACTCGCTTTGACACTAAAGTCAGTCAGGCATTGCTGATGAGACACACACACACACACACACACACACACACACACACACACACAGCTAGGTAATACATTTGTTTTAAAGCATTCTCCTGACGATGCAAAATGACATGCTGCCCACTCCCATTTCCCAGCGCTCTAAAAACAACCAGGAACTTCAGTCCTGATTCAATGTGGACAGGTTACAAAATCAGGAATATTCCTTTAGAAAAATCCTCGGCCCACTTCTTATATGCCACTGCCCTGAATTATAAATTACATAAAACTTGTTGCCATAGCAGCAAAATCCCTACATTGCCTTCTTTTTTGACAGCGGCACTACAATGCAAGGCAAAACCATCAGAGGGTATAACTTATAAAATACGGCTTTCCAAAAATTATGACAGCAAAATCCTCGCAGAGCCTGAACTACACAAAAGGGCCGGAAAGCAGCTTTATGGGATTAAAAATTACTGCAAGAAGTCTTAAATAGCTGTGGCAGCAAACAAGTCTTGCATCACAAAACGCAACAACACAGGAGAATAGCAATCAATGACTGATTTACTGACAGTGCATGAAGTCCCGGCAAAAGCGTACATATGTTAGAGTCAAAGCTGAACTGACAACACTGCTGCACACTGTACTTTTGTATCGGTGCTAACTAAAGAGCACATCATCAGAAATTAGAAGATTCAAAGAGGAAGAGACCAGTCAAAATGCACCAAAATATAACAAGGAATACGAAATTGAGTGTCAAAACAAAAAGGGAACTGAACTTGATAAATCATAATATGCAAAGTAAGAACACAAAAAGACACTAAGGATTAAAGTAAGCCAGTCAAAGTATGAAATGAAGCATTCAGATGCCTCAATGGCTCGAGTTGTCCTCAGACACAGCAAGCTGGAAATCTTTTAGCCTGTAATGTATCAGAGAGCAGCTCAGAGAGGTTTCAAAGTTGCAATTTATTCCTGAATGCGGCTCTGGCCCAAAGGAGATCAGCGGTCAGCGTGAGCAGATGGCCTGCGTGCCATCGGCCCATTCCCCTGCTTTGTTATGGCTTAACACAACAAGGCACGGAGAAACGGGGCTCAGATGTGACGCCTGTGGGAGTGTGTGGGAATTATAGGACTTGACATATGAAAATACCATTCACTACTGTTTCTGTTGGATAAATACTAGCTGGAAATTAGGGCTGCACAATATATCGTTGTTTTTTTTTTATCCTTATCGCAATATCAACTGGCGCAATATACACATTGCGAAAGGCTGCGACATATCACGACAGACTACAGATTACAGTTTAAAAAGATGCTGTCATTCTTTTTTTAGTGGTACCTTTTATATTCAATTCAATGTTAAATTTGTTCAATAAAATAATGTTGGAAAATATTTCCTTTCGTTTGTTTTAAATTCAACAAGCAATTTTTTTTGTATTTTAGCAGAATATCGAAAGCAGCAGAAATGCAGAACTGAGTACACTTTAATATCTGTTTATTTATCGCAAGAAATATCGTTATGGCGATATTCAACAACCTTATCACATATCGCATATTTTCCTCTTATCGTGCAGCCCTACTGGAAATACTGTTCACCTCAGCTTTTACCCTGTAATATTGTCATGTCATCATCAAAGAAATAACTATGAAATATCTGATGTAACTAGGTTTAATATTTGGATTGGGATTTTAAAATAAAACTGATTAGATGTGGACTTTTCAAAAGCAATTTTGTGATCACCATGCTTGAAATTCATATTTTCCCTTTGAGATGGATTATTTAAGCAACATTACACGAGAGGGTTCGATTTGACGCCATTATCGGCACCACGCTTGCGCCGAGGTCCGTAAGCGTCACTGAAGTGCCAATAATATGACGTTAAATCAAACCCTAGTGTAATATTGTAACAGTTACCAACAAAATAAAAGTTCTAATCGAACTGTATTCATATTGTGGGGCAATTCGCTCTCAAAAACAACCAAAAAAGACGATTTCTATTCCCTCCCCGTTTAGTCAGCCAGTCAGTCAACTTAAGCTAACGTTAGCTTTGTAAAGATCGTGAGACCTCCAGAACTGAATAGGCTGAATACAGTACGGCAAATATAAACACCAAACTGCTTTGCTGGCTCAATCTTGTTATGACTAAGATATTTGCTGATTTTTTTTTTTTCATTGATAGATTAAGATACTATACGTCTGCGAACTTCAAGCGACAGAGACGATTTCCTGTCCCTGTTTGACGTAATCAACTATTCAATTAAGCTAACGTTAGCTTTGTAAAGATCGTGAGATTTCTTAAATTGAATAATTACCGCACATATAAACACAATACTGCATTGCTAGCTCAATCGTGTTGTAATTTAGATATCTGCTGGAGAAAAATCTATCTGATCTATCAACAGATTTAGCTACGTCCGCAACATTCACACGTAGCAGCTATTTTTAACATAGCGACGTGCCACCATCACAGCTGATGTGATCCAAACATTTCCTTCGAACCCGATGAATCACTTTATATGAATATGTTGGAGAGTTTCTGTGTGTTCCACTGTGGTTCCTGATTTATTTTCACTAATACAAATGTTTCAAATTCAACTCTGTAAAGTTGACATGGAAATGGCAGAGTAATATGCGATGCGCCTGGTGTGCTCAGAAGGCTCTGGGCGTGCGGTCATGCTGATTTGAGCATGTTCTAAATTTCCAGTTGACCAATCAGATTGCCTGGTCGTATCTACTTGTTGTATAATACGATTTATTTGATGTACAACAGGCAAATGCATCACATGTGAAATTTCAACTCAGTGATCTGTGATGTACTCCTTTTAATCATTTAAGAATGACCTGAAATGTGAAAGAAATGAATCATGCATTAATAATGCATATTTACCACAGCTGGTGAGGCAATGTTTTGTGCATAATTTCTCCCATTAGGGATGTTTTTGGTAACCTTTTTTGGTAACCTTTTTTGGTGTTGTTTGGCATTGTACTCTGCCTTTTTGGTTATTTGCAGGTCAAAATACATGTATGTCTAGGTAAAAGTGTGGCTAAAACTAAATTATTTTATCACGAAGGTGAAGTTATTTAAATGCTGTAGAACCAAACTGTGAGACATTTTCATATTTTTCACTTTTCAAACAAATTTAACCTATTGTTAACAAACCAATGCTTGTTGGGTTTGTGCTGGATTTTGCAAAATAAATTGAGTTCAGCCACCGTGACACAACTATTTTTGATTTCCTATGTAAAGTTAAGGAGGTTTTTACTATTAATTTTGCCAATCTGCCACTCTGAAACCTCTGTGAAACTTCTGAAGTTGCGAATAAGAATTTCAAGCATAGCGATCACATAATTGCTTGAGAAAAGTGTTGATTTAATTAGCTTTGTCTGTAATAACAACACACCAGTAGAAGAAAGCTTAAACATTTCTAGAGGATAGATGAGATGATTTAGCCGACTATAATCTAGAGAATCAAGGCATGTGGGAATGACTGTAGAAAAATCGGTTGGTAGAAATCGTTACGTATAATTTGCCTACTGGTAAAATATAACTAAAAAAACACAAAATAAGGAACTATAATGCATGTCATTTCCTTGGTGTGTGTGTGTTAAATAGGTATACAGGATGTTTTGATGTGGAGAATTAGCTCACAAGGTGAAAAAGACTCTTTTATTGAAAGTCCACAGTGCACTAAGGCTTGGCACACACCTAGCCCAAGGCTGCTGAATTATGATTTTTTCAGCCTCCACTTCCTTAGCAACAAAGAAAAATACTGAGAGCACGGATCTTATGTTAGTGTCAGTAGCAAATCCTTGGAGGATATAACCAAGTTGAGGTGTCAAAGCCTTCAGTAGCAAAGAGGAGGCCCTTCGATAAAAAAAAAAAAAAAAAGCCAGCTGGAAATGTGCAGGTTCGTTGAACCTACCGCTTGATGATAATGACATACTGGAGCCACAAACATGCTTTGACCCTGGGTGAATGTGGTGGAGGGGTTGCTCCTCTGGGATAGAAGTTTGAACCCTGTCATTTTGGCAAGTGAAAGATAAAAGCAGGAGGAGCAGCATCAGGGCAAAAAAAAAAAACACATTTGGAATGCCCTTGAAAGCCCACAGGTAGACTCCAATCAATGTAGAAATATAACGTCCTAATAGTCAGCTGGACCAAAGCAAATTCAATGTTTAACTGAACCAACTCCTGTTAATGAGCTCATGATTTATGCAATAGGCTACACATTTTCCTAGAATGGTATGCTTTATGAACATGTACCAAATCAAAAAGCACCAAATTGTAATTCAACACACGTACCTACACTCTAGCACAACTGGGGAATTGCCAGGCATTTAATAAAATATCCTAAAGAAGTAAGAGAGGAGGGAGTAAAGGGAATTGTATATCTGCAACAGGATAATAAAATGCCCAGTTATCAGCCTGTCTTATTTTTAATCTGCGTCTCATTTTCAAGTACTGCTTGTCATCACGAACGATCAAAGTTTGGTGGAAGTGCCTTATTCAGCTGCATAATTATTTAAAAAGGCGCTCGATCAGAACAACATGAACATGGACAAGTCAAACTAAATACCGGCACAGTCTGTGCTGCTGCAGGTGATTATTAATGACTGATCTGATTTGTGTTGTGGCTAACGGACCCGATATTGATGGACGCAGCATCCGAACAGACTGGGTTCGCATTCAGGCAGCTCCCATCTCCCGAGCGTAGCCTACCGTTCTTTTTAGTAAGAGCAGGAATTCTCTCCAAACTCGGTTGAAGGGTTTTACCGTTTTAGGTTCCTTTGCTGTTTGACTAATGCATGCTTTTATCGCATTCCTTAAGACGTTTTAGATTAACATTAAAAAACAGCAGCTACATTTGTATCGGTGTACACTTAAAACGCCAAGCAGCATGCATTTGAATTAAAATCAAACTTTAATCACGTACATCGTACACGGCTGTGTAGTGAGCATTTGTAAAAGTTATTTTTTTGTTATCCGGAAAATTAGTGCTTTTTGTGTTTTATGAACGCCGAAAGTAACAAAAGATTCTTGTAATTCAGAAAAAAAATGTAAATCTTGTTATACCTGTTAGGAACGTTCATCAGTGAGAGATGTATTACTAAATAGGTACAACTCCTAACGGAGTTTGGTGCCCATGTTCCTACACAAGAACGGGAGGTACACAGGGTCTAACCCAGGGGTTGAGAACACCGCTCAGGGAGAGTGAAGAATAGGCCTCGTATTAACACTCCTTACCTTTGTTAGCTGTGCTATTTTCTTGCTCATCTTCAGGTGCAGGTCTTGGGTATATTCCATGGCGATGCCGGTCTGAAAGGGCATGCTGGTTGCCGAGGATGAAGTAAATTTCCCCTGACCGGCAGGGCAGTAAAACTGCTGCTGCCAACCCGACCCAGTCGCCATCTTCACGATGATGCTTCAGATGCTTAAGAGAGATATGGGCTGTAATAATGAACTGAACGGTGCTAAGGAGACGACCAGCGAGCGGTGGAGAGGAATGGGACAGTGTCGGATTTTTTTTCCTCGACACAACAAAAATTAATCAAATATATGAAGCCTTTTTAGACCACAAACTGTTAACATTTTGTTTCATTTTGCTTGGGTCCGGAAAATAGTACACCGAAGGCTGAATGTTGGGATTTTTAAGCTCTAGAAACGTTAGCTACTACCATCTTATCCGTTCAAAAAAATGTGTCCGTTTTCAGCGTTCCAAGGTGCGGGTACTGTCTGCTGTCACCTGGCGCTGATGTGGGGCTGTTTTCGGGCTTCTGACTGGCTCCCGGTCGGTCACCTTGATACCGAAATGTCTCAACGGGAGCCTTTAAGAGTGATTCCTCCTCGGTGCATTCAGGCTACATTGACGGAGAGTGTGTAGAGATTCAAGGTACGTGTGTGTGAGAAAGAGTGTATAGGACAGGCTCAGCGGTTGGTTGCTGCTCCTCTCTGTTGCCATGGATCACCTCAACAGTGTATGCTGCATTCACGTAGGATGGGAGCAGCGCTGCCTTCAGGTGCTGTCGGAAAAATCGAAATAAGGACGCGTGAGCGTACTGTAGGCTACGTGAAAGATCCAGCGAGCGTGGTGGGTGAAAGCGAAATGTCACGTTCAAGGGGTGGGCGTTATTGTTTAGCAATACTGTGATTTAATTTGAAAAATCACACTCGTGGTCGTAGCCACTTGTTTAAGGTGCCAAGTGCCACACTAGCTAGGACTAACTGACCTCGCTTTTCTTCAAAATAAAAGACCTCATGAAGAATGAGACAAATACAAACACACAGACCTATATATTCAGTCAATCATCTGAACTAAATTAGCTTAATTAACTGGATTTACACACACTAATTGGCGTTTATTAGTCAGTTCCCAATCAGCTGTAGCCTCATCACATTGGCCATCCATCGTAAGTGAAATAAAATGATATATCAAAAGACTAAATAGAAATACATACAATAAAAACAATAATCCTGGTACAGAGGTCTCAATATGTCTAGAATACATTGTCTGATGTATTGTTGTTTTTACTTTGTTATTTTTCTGAATTGTTCTATTGGGGTCTGTTGAAAAACCCAATAAACAACCAATACAAAGAATAACCTATCAGAAAAAAGTTATGATCTCTAATTACGTTTTAGAATTAAGAAAGTAGTTGAGAGCATTTGAATGACTCAGCCACAGGGGCTTTTTAGGGATGTCACAGCTGTCATGTTGTATTAAACAGACTGGATAAGTGTACATTAAACAAGGTAAGTTTTATTGCTGTGATGTTTGGTTATTCTTACCCTGAGTTGACAAGAAGTTTTTTTTTTCAATTTTGCAGTTAAAATATTGAAAATTAACTAGTTTACTGGATAGCTGGCAATCTTTCAGGTGTACATTCCTGCATGTCATAATTATAAAAATCAATACTGGTTATAAGCTTAATTGTCTATAGATGTAACATAATTGCATTTACTGTGTTAGCTGTCTTAGCTTCACAATAGTATATATAAATGTACTGTATGTAATGTATCTAAATCTATATTTTAATACTCCACTAATAACCATTTGTTTTATATTGAATATTATCAATTTAAAAAAAGCATGATGCTTCATAGTACAAATCCATTTGCACAAAACTCAAAATGACAGCTACATGTTTTGCATGCACTTAAGCTAAAAGCATACATTTAACATGACAAATCTGTGCCATGTTAATTAAGTACAATGCATCATGTTCCTTATATACCAAGGTAAATTTCTTTGTCTGTGCCTTGACAGTATCAATCATTACCATCAAACTCCATGGCACTTTTTATATACTTTTATTTTTGACAGTTTATGAGATAAATGCAGCAATATGCATGTTGTCACATTTGAATCTGTAGATCTGTAGCAATAGAAGCTTTTGGTATACATCTAGTGTTCTGTAATCAGCAGTGAGAGTCCTTTCATGTTGTATATAAAGATGATATATGAGCGTCCAATTTTATGCTGTTCTCCTCAGCTTGCACGGCATTGCATGTTATCATGAAGCTTAAAACTTTGCCCACCGTCTGGTGTGCAAATGAATGTTAACTCTCACCGTGCCACTTCCTGTTTAGCCCCACAGAGATTCTAAAACATGACAACCAAGTGCTAAACACATGAAACCAAGTTGGTTTTCCTTAAAAAGTGCTTCTTCTAAAAAGAAATAGAGGGTGTATTCCTGGTAATAAGCAGTGTTTTTAACACGTTTGTAAAACATGAACCTTCAAAATAAAAGAAATCCGTAGCATTTTCTCTTCTCAGTAACTCCCAGTAGGGAGGTCATACGAAGAACACGGTTCTTCCATGGAACATGAATGCACCAAGTTGAATTTTAGTGACGTCACTTCATCTATCAAAGCTTCACACTGAATTAACTGAAAAAAATAAATAAAATTGAACTGACTGAAATGGCAGCTGAAGGCAATACCTCACATAGTCATCATAATCCAAAGGATGATGCAATTAGTTTATTTTATGCTTTCTATTTATGTTTTCAGAGGATTTTTGTAACACTGTGGGTTCACTGCTTGTATGTCTGTGTTTGTACCGGTACAGAAATGTGTTATAATTTAACCAGTTTTAGTTTTTGTAACAGAATGAGCTGTAGACAAATTACTGGAAAATATTCCTTTATTTGTAAACTGTGCAAACACCACTGTGTCCTGGTATCAAAAGTGCAACTGGAATTGTATTTAATCTTAAATTGAAAACAAAATGTTTTAAACAAATCCCATCAAAGTTATGGAAGTCCGTTTCCACCACTGTTATGAATCAAAAAAGCTACTGTAAGTCATTATAATGAGAAACTTTATCAAAATATTGACTTATCTCAAAATAATGATAGTATCTAAAAAAGAATAACTTGCTATCTCAAAATAATGAGATAGTATCTCAAAATAATGACTTAGTGTCTCACAATAATGAAAAAGTTTCTCAAAAATAATGAGATGCGATCTCAAAATAATTAGATAGTATCTCAAAATAATGACCTAGTATCTCAAAATATTGAGACAGAATGCGCATTAGAGACTTCTGCCGAGAGAGATGGCTACTTCCGGTTTGGCGCTTCGCTAACTTAAATTTTTTTTTTGTTCAATATGTTTATTAAGTGTTTTCAAAGTAGTATAATACAAAAGGGCAAATATTAGGAGTAAAATAATATGCCAATATGAAAAGAAAAGGAGAAAATAAAAAAGAAATAAATAACAAAAAACCTTGGGCGTATAAACAGTGAAATGTACTGTTACATCACTGATACTAAAAACAGAGTTTATCAAAGAAGAGGTGAGTGGCATATTGTGAATCTCACAACTGTTCAAGGTCTCCATCAAATTGAGCAAGATGGTCTAAGAATGGCTGCCAAATCTTGTAGAATCTTTTTAAGATTGTCCGTCATGCCATATCGAATTTTCTCCATATGTAATACCGAGGGGAGTTCTGTTAGCCACGTCTTGAAGAGTGGCACTGCTTCTGACCTCCAAAGCCTTAAAATATGTCTCTTTGCAATTAACATTCCAGTCATAATGGTGTGCTGTACGGAGGAACTATGAGTCAGTAGAGACAGGGAGTAGCCAAACAGTGCCACCTCTGGCTCAGGCTTGAACACACTGTACATTTCAGAAAACCATTGGAATACTCCACACCAGAAGACATACCATTTTGGACATGTCCAGAAGAGGTGGGTTAAGGAACCGTCAGCAGACTTACATCGATCACACAGAGGGGAAACAGTAGGATATATTCTATGCAGTTTAGTTTTTGAATAATGAAGTCTATGCATGACCTTAAACTGGATTAAGTGATGTCTGACATTGATAGAATAATATTGGATTCTACTGAGACTCTCCTCCCAAACATTATCATCAATCTGGAGACCCAGTTCCTCTTCCCAAACTTTCTTCAAAGAGTGAGAGAGTGAGTGGCATAGTTCACCTGTTCCAAAAATACCATGACAAAATCTGAGATCAAGTGTTTTGAATCCAGTGGGCCAAGCATAAGACTATAAATCCTGCTTTCCTCAGGGAGGGATTCAAAATCAGGCAGGTTTTGGCGGGCATAGTTCCTAACTTGTAGGTACCTAAAGAAGTGTGTTGATGGAAGTGAAAACTTGTCTTTTAGCTGAATAAATGAGGCAAAATGTTTATCAATGTGCAGATCATTTAAAACTACTATACATTTTAGCCTCCAACTATAAAAAGTTGCATCCGAGAGTGAAGGGGGAAATGCAGCCAACTTAAATGTTGATAAAATGATTTACTCGTGTGGCTCTTCTAGACTTTCCAAATGTTATCGGCCTGTCGAAGTGTAAAGGAAAAATACTCGTAATGCAGATTGGCTACTGCATTATATTATTGGACAATTAGCCTATTATTAATGTAGCCTAGGCTATTAATATGCAAGTAATACTTCAATGTTGTTGTACTTCATATACTTTTTAAATTATTTTAATATGGAACAATGGGTCATATTTTATAAACTGATCATATGTTTAGTAGGCCTATGTAAAATCTTAATTTGAAAAGTTGTAGCTTAAATAAATGTAGAGAAGTAGAAGATAGTATAAAATGGGGAACTTGTGCAGTATTTACTCAAGAAAAGTTGTACTTAAGTATAATACTAGCAATCGTACTTTGTTACTTTCCAGACACTTTTGTTTTGAAGGACGGGTTGTCTAAATTCCAGCGTTACATTTGTGTATTTAGACGAAGATTGTTTGAAATAAAGACAACTTAAACTTATTTGTGGCTTTTGCAGTTTTAAAACTTACAAAGTGACAACGAAACAACTGATACAGAACTGTGAAATACTAAATACTTCATCTGTCATGTCATCAGGCTGAAATTAAATGATTAATGGATGGTAACAACAATGTGCATTTGCTGCAATAAGAAATTGTGCAACAGTTGTTCCTCAGTTTGCTTAAAATAAGATAATCTTTACTCTATCAGACTTTCAGACATGTCAGAGCAGAGGTACATTTTAAATAACACACGTCTATTAATTGTTTCTTTTATTATTAATAATAATTTACATATCTTTAATATTGACAATATTGTTTTGCATTATTTAGGTAGAGGTAGGCCTAATAAATAGGAAAAAAAAATAAATAAAAAAAACTTCCTGGGTTCATAATTACTCTTGTTCACTGAAGCTTGAAGCCAATATAGGTGCATTAATCTTTGTCTGTCTTTGTCTTGTTGCGGGTCAAATACTCTTTAAACCTTCAAGGACAGTGAAACTTATTGGCGGTGCTACACACAGTCATAAACACAAACTGATGCACAAGTTTAAAGCATCCAGTTATTGGAGAAAGCAATGCTAAGTAGTCATAGAGTTCATTTTAAATCATGTTAAACAAGAACGAGCCTCAAGGTCTATCAATAAAGAGATTAAGCTTTGAGGTGCTGAAATGATTCATTACAGAATATGAGGTTATCACACAGGCTCAGTTGTTGGTTTATGTGCAGATACCCACGGCAGGAGCAGGAGGCATCAATAAGCTCCGATAAATCCCCGCATCTACAATCATTTACCACCAAAACCTATAAAGCCTCAGCTTATAAACAGAATTAAACATTCAGGGACAAAGTAGCAACAGCTGATGACAGACAGGATGTTATCTGGCGAGGATGATATATTACTGTAAACGGTCATCTCAGAGACTTGTTCTGAATGTTCCCTGATGTCTACTCTTTACAACATGAATCCAGGGATGGAAATATCAGCTGGTCCAGACTGAATCTGGACTGCAGTTTGGATGGATTGCCGTGAAACTTGTTAAAAGACATTTATTATAAATGGATTGCACGCATTATCCCTGGTAAAAGAATTGAGATCACTTTGTTAAGATCATATTGTTGATCCCCTGACTTTTCATCTAGCGTCACTAACTTCTTTCCACTTGTCCAAGATTATTACTGGGTACCTCCTCTTCTTTATGAGCATGCTAATGTGCTAACGCGTGTTTAAAGAGCATTACTGCCTCACGGGAACGCAATCACTTTCCCACTCGGCAAGGAAGTGAATAAGTGTATTCTTCTAAAATGTCAAATACTAAGATACCATTCTCATGTCCGTGCAGGAGCCGGAGCCAGAAGGAGATTATCTGGGCTTAGCATAAAGCTCACTCTTGGCATGAAAGCAAATAAACATATTTCCTGAGAGGTCACAAAGGCTGGCTCATAAATGGCTGCCAAATTTGGTCAGATTTTGGAGTGCAGACTTTTAGGAAACTCAGCTCAAGTTAGCTGCACTTGTGCCAGCCTTTGGCCAATGTCAGCCCCTGGGAACAGTTGAGTGTTCTTAGGCCAAATCTGGTGCCTCATTAATTAAAAGATGCTGGATTTAAGCCACTGTTGCACCAAGGTATTTTGACTATCTGCGTAATGATGAAAGATCACATTTAGCCACATATGCTAGTATTAGTGGACAGCCATCCATCCATCCTTTTTTTTTCTTTTTTTTTTTTTGTGGGGGGGGAGGGGCAAAAAAAAAAAAAAACCCACCTTAAAAAGGGCCCACCAACCCCCTCCCCCCCCCCCCCCCCCCCCCCCCCCCCCCCAGGCCCCCCCCCAGTATTGGGCATGACACATATTTCCAATACCTAATAGCACTCATGCACATGGTATTTTTTAATAGATATTTTTATTGAAAAGGATGGCACAAAGAATTATACATATCAGTGCAGTAATGATAACCACAGTGAAGGGAAGGAATACACACAATGTTGTGTATCTCAAGAGGTCAATGAAAAAGAGAGCCATACTTTGCTTCTTTTTTTTTTTTTTTTTTAAACTGTACAAAATGTAAACCTACATAAACAATGCCCATGGTTAATGGGCTGGGCTATTAAACTCAATGAGCTTATGTTGTCAGCAGTATTTGTCAGTACACTGGGACTATTATAGTGAGAAGAACCATTATTTAGTGAGCCTAGGCCCTCTAAAGGCCACTTTCCTTTGGCATCATGTCTTTGTCATTGAGGTGGACTGCCAAGGGACACTTAGTCCTCTCTCTCTTCATATCAGTAAATCAATAAAACTAAAATACACTCAGAGGGAGCAGTATCCCTGTGCTCTCTGTTTTTCAACAAATCCGGTCATCTTGCTGCGACAGGAACAGAATAATATCAGCCTTATATCCCTTCATTTATTGAATCCTGTATTTGGACACAGAATCATATTACAGTAACTGGCCATGTGCTGTACATCAAGTCCCAGACTACTACAGATAACACCATCACCTGCAACAAGGTATGTTCACTGAGAGGTAAGTAATGAAAAGATGGTTTGACTCCACATACTTTAAATATAGAGTATCTCATTACATTACACTGTACTGTTTGCATGTCCAGTGAGTTGCTGTTTGATTAGTTCTTATAACAAGGTGTCATTCATTCAGGGATGAATTTTGTTAAAATATGGTTTAAAAAAAATAGTGAATATATACACACACACACATATATATACATACATACATACATACATACATACATACATACATATATACACATACATACACACACACTATTATCTCTGTGTAGTAGTTTATATGATAACCGTTTGTCTTTATTTATGTGATTTGTGCATTGTGAGCTATTGAATTTGTGTGAGGTAGTAGATTCAATGTCCTTTAGTATTGTTTTATTATATTGGCATATTTCATCTCCTTAGTGCGTATCCGTTTCCAATCACTGCTCTAATTGGTCCGGGAGGAGATGGACTCTCTTTTTTAATTATTATTTTTATAATATATTTTATTGTGACCCCATCCATCCAGTTTTAATAATTTATTACTTGTTCTTATTCTGGATGCTGAAATGTACACCTACATAAAATGTTTGACTCATTTGAAATTATTATATCACGAGCTAAAGTAATTTACAATTGAGCCAAATGAAAAGGACCAGGAGGACTGTGGCCTCTATTAATCTGATTAATGGAGTTATAATTATTGGAGATGTGAAACCGCAATATTTTATTTCAGAAATATCAGACCTCATAATATATTTGTTGACCAACTTAATTCAACAAGTGCTCACAGGAGTATTAAAGTTATGTCACTTGGAGTAAACACTTGTGTCCTCATTCTGTGTGGACCAAAGCAGAGATGGATTTTAGTACCACAGCTTTCCTTTTTGAGTTATCGCCTGAAAATAATTTCCATGCAAAACACACAAACGTGGAGAGTGCCAGGGTTTCCCCTGAGCCACAGGTCTGCAGTCCTGTACCATCAAACTGAACCCTTAGCAGCTGTGTTAATCAGGAGCAACAGCTGCTGCACTGTTTGGTTGGTGTGAAATGGAAGAATTTTCAGGGAACGTTAGCAGCAGTGTTGTAGTCGAGGGGAAGAGTGGGCAGATAACCATTACAACCTATAATCAGTGGTGGAAGAAGTGTTCAAGTACTTAAAAAGTCCTAAAAGTAGCAACACTAAACTGTAGAAATACGCAGAAGTAAAAGTCATGCATTCAAACTCTTAAGTAAAAATACAAAAAGTATCAGCATCAAAATATAGCCTACCTTAAGTAACGAAAGTACTCATTATGCAGAATGGCCCATTTCCGAATCATATGGGGGGAATTAAGGGGGGGTGGGACATAAGGTCAAATGGGACAGTACAACTATATAGGGTTTATTTTCTCCCCTGATAAGTGAAAATAAACTTTTTTGCTGAGCCCTAGCTGTGAAACCACAGAATAAAAAAAATGTAATTCACACCTCATTGGTGTTACATCACCTAGGTGGGTGGGGCAAGCATCAAACAGGAAGTTGACCCTGAAATGCAGGGGGGGTAAGAGAAATCAAAGTGTGAATTAAATTGTGCAATAATTAGCTTACCCTAGAAAAAAAAAGTAAATTAAAAAAATAAGATGTGCTGTCCCATTCACCCAAATGCTAAATAAAAAAAGGTTTTGGGTCAGTTTACAGAAAAGTTAACGGCATGTCTCTTTGGAATATGATATAACCTTCTTTCCTCCGCAAATGATAGGTAAAGTTTCAACACGGTCTCACGGCAGTTCGTGAAATGGTCTGGATTATAAATATTGATGCATTAATGGGTTCATCACTTTGATGTTGGAGCTAGAAATTGTGGAGCTAATTTGAAATACTTTATACTGCTGGCTGACTTAATCTATAATAATATATCATGATTGATTAGTTGATTTATATTTTGTATTAATAATCCAAATCTGCAAAGTAACTAAAGCTGTCAAATAAATGTAGTGGAGAAAAAAAGTACAATATTTGCCTCCAAAATCTAGAGGAAGTAGTAGCATAAAATAGAAATACTCAAGTACTTCCACCCTGTTTTTAATGTTAGATGAAAGAGGGGTTAGATAATTTTGTTGTGATTTAAACTGCTGAAAGATCTGAGGAGAAGAGGAAAGAGAAACTGATACAAAAACAACATCATATGCGTGATATTGTGAACTGCCTTCACGTAATCAGGCTGCAGGCCTGTCTGGTGCCAAAACTAAACTTGTTGGCACTTTTAACGGTTTCCCTTTTGATCGTCTCGGAGCACTGGAGCTGTAGTAGGTAAGGTGCGTGTGACGAATGTAGGGAAGCTCATGCTGAATTTAAACCCAGTTGCAGCAGAGAGAATTAAAACAGACTTTTCGCTCTACCCAGCGGAGAGTTATATTTGGAAGTTCTGACAGGGTTGTGGATGCTGATGCTTTATTATCTCCGTGTTGACAGGTTGTGCTATGAAAAAGGATGCAGTTCTACTCTGAAATGAAAAAAAACAGACATCTTAACCCTCTGATAGCGCTGGGAAAGTGTGAACGTGTATAATTTTTACTGCAACAGTACTTTAAAATTACAAGTATATAAAACTATTTGTTTTATGTTTTATGTTTTTAACTGAAACCTGGTTGGACCATAATAACAGTGCTGCTGTTCTCATTGAGTCAGCCCCCCCTAACTTTAGTTTTATGAGTGAGAATAGAGTCAATAAGAAAGGAGGTGGAGTCGCCATTTTGTTTAATGACTCATTCCAATGTACGCAATTATCTTACGGAAATTTTGCTTCTTTTGAATATGTGGCTCTTCAGCTAAGATCCTCCCCTCAAGCTCTACTTCTAAATATCTACAGGCCACCTAAATACTGTGCATCCTTCTTTGACGACTTTACTGAACTGCTGTCTATAATCTGTATTAACTTTGACCGTGTAATTATTGCTGGTGATTTTACCATTCATGTTGACAACCCCCAGGACCGAGGGACCAAAGAACTGTGTTGTGTTTTTGAGAGCTATGGACTGACTCAGCATGTGACACAGCCCACGCACAATAAGGGGCACACTCTGGACTTGATTATCTCCAAGGGTCTGAACATTTCCAAGGTTGTGGTGACTGATGTTGCTCTCTCTGATCATTCCTGTGTTTTCTTTAACGGCACTATCTCTGTGCCAAAAAGTGTTCAAACAAAGTTAATCAGAAAACGGTATATCACTGAAAACACCAGTGAATCATTCATTCAGCTTTTCTCCTCTACACCCACCCTCACTGGGGCCTCAGTCACTGAGCTTGTAGATAATTTCAACTGTAAAATTACGAATGTTATTGATGCTATTGCTCCCACTAAGGTCAAAGCTGTCTCTGGTAAGAAAAGATCTCCATGGAGAAATTTTATAGTTGTGAGAACAGAAAAAAGAGAGTGTCGAAAAGCTGAACGCAGTTGGCGAAAATCTAATCTCCAGGTCCATTATAACACTTATAAAGAGAGACTTCGCATTTATAATCTGGAACTAAGAAATGCAAGGCGGTCCTTCTTCTCTGACATTATTGCCAGAAACAATAATAATTCACGTGCTTTGTTTGCTACTGTTGATAGATTAACAAACCCTCCAGTACCAGTAGCATCTGAACTGTTGTCTACCAAGGCTTGCAATGACTTTGCCTCCTTCTTCACAGACAAAATTCAGAAAATTAGACAAACAGTCAGTGCTTCCATATCAAGTACAGGATATGTGTTGTCACAGTGTGCACGCAAAACAAATTCCAACATGACACAATTTCATACGATCAACCTTAAAAACCTGGAGGACATTATACAACATCTGAAAACCTCCTCCTGTTGCCTTGATATTCTACCAACGGGTGTTTTCAAAAATGTTTTGAATTGTTTGGCTTCTGATCTTCTACAGATTGTAAACACATCTCTGCTCTCAGGTATCTTCCCACAGGCCCTGAAAACTGCAGTCATCAAGCCACTCCTAAAAAAGAACACTCTAGACACGACACTAATGAGCAACTATAGGCCAATATCAAACCTTCCATTTTTAAGTAAAATCATAGAAAAAGTGGTTTTTCCAACAACTCAACCTTTTCTTATCGCTAAACAACAGTTTTGATGCCTTCCAGTCAGGTTTTCGACCACACCACAGCACTGAGACGGCTCTTGTTAAAGTCTTTAATGACATCCACTTAAACACAGATAGTGGCAAAATTTCAGTCTTAGTATTACTTGATCTCAGTGCTGCATTTGATACGGTAGACCATGACATATTGCTTGACCGATTGGAAAACTGGGTTGGTCTTTCTGGCTCAGTACTAAAGTGGTTTGAATCTTATTTAAAGAATAGGGACTACTTTGTGTCTATAGGTAATTATACATCTGAGCATACAAATATGACGTGCAGAGTTCCCCAAGGCTCAGTTCTGGGGCCTCTTCTGTTCAACATCTACATGCTTCAACTGGCTCAGATTATGGAAAACAACAAAATAAGTTACCATAGTTATGCGGATGAGACCCAAATTTACATAACCTTATCGCCAGGGAACTATAGCCCAATACAACAATTAAATATGTGCATTGAACAGATTAATGATTGGATGTGCCAGAACTTTCTTAAATTAAATGAAGAAAAAACTGAGGTGGTTGTTTTTGGAGCAAAAGAGGAACGATTGAAAGTCAGCGCTCAGCTTCAAACGACAATGTTAAAAACAACAGACAAAGCCAGAAATCTTGGTGTAGTCATGGACTCAGACCTGAATTTTAAAAGCCACATTAACATAATTAAAAAATCAGCCTATTATCACCTTAAAAATATATCAAGGGTTAAAGGACTTATGTCTCAGCAGGATCTGGAAAAACTTGTCCATGCTTTTATCTTCAGTAGACGTGACTACTGTAACGGTGTCTTTACAGGTCTCCCCAAAAAATCAATCAGACAGCTGCAGCTGATTCAGAACGCTGCTGCTCGAGTCCTCACTAAAACCAAGAAAGTGGATCACATCAATCCAGTACTGAAGTCTCTACACTGGCTTCCAGTGCCTCAAAGAATTGATTTCAAAATACTTTTACTGGTTTATAAATCACTAAACGGTTTAGGGCCAAAATACATTTCTGATCTGCTACTACATTATGACCCACCCAGACCTCTCAGGTCGTCTGGGACAGGTCTACTTGTTGTCCCCAGAGTCAGAACTAAACAGGGGGAAGCAGCGTTCAGTTTTTATGCTCCACATATTTGGAACAAACTCCCAGAAAACTATAGGTCCGCTGCAACTCTCAGTTCTTTTAAATCTAAGCTAAAGACCTATCTTTTTGATGTTGCTTTTCTTTAAATAATCTATTAACTTTAATTTCTTATACTGCACTGTAACTTTTATTCTTATACTGCACTATCAATTTTATTCTTGTCTTTTAATGTTAATTGTTAATTTGTTTATTAATGTTTTTAAATTGTTTTTAACTGCTCTTTAATGTTTTATGTAAAGCACTTTGAATTGCCCTGTTGCTGAAATGTGCTATACAAATAAAGCTGCCTTGCCTTGCCTTGACGTTACTTTTAGGAATGTATTTTGCTACAGCATATGAATGTCACTCTGACCTGCTGTCTGATTTGACAATGAATACACTTTCTTTGGGGATTTAAGGAAGAGTTGGAAGAAGACATTGCAGCAGCTAAAGCACCTTGTCACCCTTCAGACTAGGTGTATGAAATTTAATTGCAATTTATATCCCAGTATGGTACATTTTCCAAGGTTTCACTGTAGTAACCATTTAGATAACATAATCAGATGTCTGTTTTTGGCTATTTCAGTTAATCAAAAAGGTCCTGCACACCCATTGTAATGTAAACACAAACCTATTTTGGTTGATTAGACCTCTTCTGAGACTGTGTGTATTTTGACTGAAATTCCCATAAATCTATATATAATTCCATGCAAGTAAGTAATATAAAAATGTCAATCAGGAAAAAATATTACAAAATCTACCCATTTCATTCATACCAGTAAATATTACAGGTATGTACAATTGACTATATTTTGGTAACTGTGATGTTCATGTATATGATGAAACTTAATTGACTTTGCTTAATGATTTTAAATAAATAGAACTTACACATTCAATATAATGTAGTAACATTTACTTAGCATATGCACAGATGCTTAGTTTAGTGGTAAGTCAATTTTACTTGATACTGGCAAGTGCATTGTACTTGATATAACAGCAGTAACATGTACTTACTGTAAAAAGTACTAGTGCAAGTTGTTACAAGGATTTTATTAAGTAAATCCTACAAGTTCTGTTGTTCAGTGCACAAATTACACATTTATGATACTTAGTACATGGAGGTTTAATCAGCCAGAAGAGCTGAAAGCCCCTGTAAAGATGTGCGGGGATTTTAAATACCTCAAAAATCTCCGTAATGTAATCATTGCCATTAAGCGGTCCTGCTCACTGATTATCCAGCAATGGCCTCAGAAATAGTTACCTCCGTTCAAACAGTACAGATAAAATCTCTACCAGCAGACACATCATATTGCCCATCACTACTTTGGTCCTTGCACAGACTAATGGCTTCCTATTTTGGCTGTCAATCAGTTATGAATGTGTGATATGTTAAGAGTGATCACGGTTTGTGATGACTTGTAAATGGGGCACATGCTCATTAAACTGTCTCTTAATGAATAATAAAGAGGGACGTGCTGGCTCAGCTCTAGCCGACTGAATGTGGAGATCAGCATTTTAAATCATAACATGAGAGGCCAAGGCAAGGCTAATGAAGATATATGATGTGTGCTTACTTGGAACATTGTGTTTATTTCTAAAACACATTAAGGATGATGGCAAAAAAGAAAAAAAAAGAAAAGAAGAAACACACAGGAGCTGGTATTTTAGAGAAAAATGAAAATTAGGGAGAGCTGTGGGAAAATGGATTGCATCTGGTGCAAGAAAATGGACTGCTCTCTATTGTTTTCCATTGTGCACTGGGGATTGACTTCGTAACCGCAAACACATGGCCATGCACACACACACACACTTGTTTGTCATCCATCTGGGTTTCTATTTTTAGCGGATATAAAATCGAGGCACACATTCCACTTCACTTCTTCAAGCTTAATAAATAATTGGAATATTTCATAGGTCTAAGCTTCCTCTTGCCGAGGGAATACAGACTACCTCAATCCAATTAGGGGAGCCCGCTGGCTCACCCAAAAAGTAATAAAGTTGACAACATAATAACCACAACAATCTAATCTCTCTTTGCTCACTGAAACATATAGCGTGCAGCGTTAACACTGGAGGGCAAACGATCAGATTGAAACATTATTGCGTAACTCCGCAGAAGGTTATTGTGTGAGCAAGTTTTACAGAGGAAACGCAGTATTAAATCATTTCAAAGCATATCAGTCAGATCCCAACTGCAGCTCCAGTAAAGACTAACAGCACCAACACACCTGTGACAGGTTAGTTAGCATTAACTTTGTGTTAAAACAGAGAGGTTACATGCCGATAATGTGCTTTATTGTTCTTACATAGTGCACGTTTTCTTTCTAATGTTTGGATAATATATTCCAATCAGATCTCCGGTTTATTAGTCTGTCTTTCAGCAGAGATTTTTAATGTCTTGTGACTGTCTTAATATTGTTTTAAGAGGCCTTTTCCACCCTGACAAAGATATGTGTGGTGAAAATATACACACAGCATTTTTTTGTTTTGTTTGTCACACTGCTGTCACACCAGTTTGGGCTTTTATAAAAAGGACTGAAGTGACACAACTTCAGACGAAAGCTATACAGGTTTTGCTACAACAAGAACATTTTGGGAGTAGATAAAAGATACTTGCCGATATTTGTAGTGTCTCAGAAAAACAGCAAGCTTAAAACTAAAAGTATGACTCACAAACAGACAAGTTAAGATAAAAGTTTACGCTTACCTGAATTAAAAAGCAGGCAATGGTCAAAACCAGGTAGGCTGGTCAGAACAGGTAAAGTTATCCAGAAAGGGTTTTAGGCAGAGA
Organism: Perca fluviatilis; assembly: GCF_010015445.1. Lineage (NCBI taxonomy): Eukaryota > Metazoa > Chordata > Actinopteri > Perciformes > Percidae > Perca > Perca fluviatilis. The sequence goes on along the minus strand of NC_053129.1, from coordinate 28,188,878 downwards.
TTCATCAGGAAGTGGACATTAAAAATAGGGAAGATGAAAACTAGACAAATTTACCAAGACATGTGGAAATGGGCCAGTATATACTGGAAAACTGATGTGGGGAAATGGGGAACAGGTGAGCAGGTGGGCAGGGATGGTCAGGTGAGTCAGGGGAGTGGCTACATGATGAAATGACACTTATGCTGCGTTCATGCCACCTCGGAATAACAGGCACCGCCCCCCTGGTTACGTTGTTTTTCCGACTGGCAGCGTTCACATGGTCGGAATGCGCGTTCTTCTTCTTCTGTTATATTACAGTTTTTTCCAACTGCTTACACACGTTTTCAAAACTATGTCTCCTTTTTTCAAAACTCTACACACAATTCCTAAAACTGCTCACACAAAATGCAAAATGCCTCACATCTCCTTCAAAATGAAACACTGCATTCAAAATACCATAAACACATCTCAAAATGAAGCATTTGCATCAAATGGCAAACACTTTTTTCATAATAGTACATTTTTGGATATACCATGTACACACTGTTGTTCTAAATCTAAAGCTCTTTTGTCTTTCATAGGCTTATAGCTACATTTACAATGTTCTAGAGGGAAAGTAATCTGCTGAAAGTGGTTGAAAAGTGCACTGTAAAAACAATGTAATATTACAGTGAAACAGAAAATATTAATTGGGCAAAACATTACGTTTGTAAGAGTAGCACCGTGTTGTTTACAGTAGCATGACACAAGAAAACAATAGTACAAACATATGTAAACCAAAGGTATCATTTTTAGAATAAAGAATATGTGTATGTGTGTGTGTGTGTGTGTGTGTGTGTATGTGTGTGTGTGTGTGTGTGTGTGTGTGTGTGTGTGTGTGTGTGTGTGTGTGTGTGTGTGTGTGTGTGTGTGTGTGTGTGTGTTGTGAGTGTTTTTGCATGCTTGTGTGTCGGGGCGAGGGGGGGTGTGTGTGTGGGGGGGGACAGAATTGTATGCACTTTGTGCAAAACAAAGTCTGATTGATTTGTAATGCTGAAATAGTCATTAGATAGTTGCATGCAGTATGGACGCCACTATAAAGCTACTCAAGATGGGCTTCTCTCCCTGATCTCATCAGAGATGGCTCTCCTTCTTACTCTTCTTCCCTCCTCCTCCTCCTCCTCCTCCTCGTTGTTGTCCCCTGTCTCTTCCTCCTACTCCTCTTACTCTCTGTCTATTCTTGGCATCCATTGTTCAAAACAGGTAATCTGACCTTTGACCTATGTATAGGCCTATACTAAAGCAATGATTGGTTAGTATTCAGTTATGACATAATGTGTTTGCACATGTGAGGAGTGTGTGTGTGTGCCCTGGTAAATAAGTGTAGCATTTTGATTGGTTGTGTTTAGAAATGGATGGCAAGTCACTTCCTGTTAGATGTTTGTGTCTTAGGTAGAGAATTGTGTGTAATGTTTTGAAAAAAGTGTTTTATGCAATTGAAAGCTGAGTGAAAGGCTGAGAAATAGCTTATGGTTTTGGAGATTTGCTGTGTAGTTTTGCACTTTGAGTGAGAGGTTTCAAAAATCGTGTGACATGAAAAGATTTTGTGTGTAAGCAGTTGAAAAAAACTGTAACAGTTTCCCACCTCTGATTCCCACAGGAAGTTACGTGAATGGTGACGTTTTCACTCGGAAAAACGTTTTTCCGATGTCCATGAACGCACGGTTAGTTCGTATGTGGAGGTTAAAACAGAGCAGGCAACAGAATTAATATGAGGAGCTGGCTGAAGTTGTGACAATATTTACTGGGTCACAGACAATCACGTAAGAAGTACTCAGATCTTGTACTTAAATTTGCAGTGGGTATAAAAGCAAAAAAAAAGAAAGAATTTAAAGTAGAGGGAGACCTCTTCCTGCAGCTCTCTCCTCTTTGTTGCACAGACAATACGTGCACATAACAGCCAATAGGAACGCTCTCTCTCTCTCTGAGATGAAAAAAAGTAGCAATACACTGAATAAATACTCAGTTAAAGTAAAAACCCTGCATTTAAAATCTCACTGAAGTAAAAAAGTACGAAAGTATTAGCGTCAAAATAAACTTTAAGTACCAAAAGTAAAAGTATTCATTATGCAGAGTGGCCGATTATTGGATTAAAATAATGAATGCATCAACATACCAGATGCCTCACAAATGTTGCGGCTGGTAAAGGTGGAGCTAATTAAACACTTTACATTCTGCTGGGTAGATTAATCTATAATTATACATCATCATTCATTCATTATATTTTGTATTAACAATCTGAATCTGCAAAATAAAGCTGTAAAATAAATGTAGTGAAGTTAAAAGTACAAAATTTGCCGCGGGAGTAGAAGTGTAAAGCAGCATTAAATAGAAATACTCAAGTACAAAACTTCTACGCTGTGTCAAAAATGATAAATAATTGGTAAATCAAACATTTGTTTTCCCTAATAGGAGTGGGAAAAGTTGAACCTTTGTTTTGCTACCTGTTGTACTCCTCACCTTTTGTTCTTCGTCTCTTCGGTGACGTCCCAGAGGAACTTCACCGACAATTCCCTCGATAACACAGAATGCCAAACAAGCATGCATATGTATGTGTGACCTGTTCAGGGATTCAGCGGGTATCTGCTTATGTGTGTGTGTGTGTGTGTGTGTGTGTGTGTGTGTGTGTGTGTGTGTGTGTGTGTGTGTGTGTGTGTGTGTGTGTGTGTGTGTGTGTGTGTGTGTGTGTGTCTATGGAAATGTATTCAAAGGCAATGTGTCACCGCTGTCATCCCTCTGCTCCCCTGCCAGCTTATGGAGAATGCTGTGGAGTAAATTCACATCTAGTCTTTCTCTTTCTCTGCATCCTCACTGTTAGCAAAGTGCAGAAGACTGTAGCATTTATCCATTATTCACAGCCTAGAAGTGTCGCCTGTGGAGCTTTAACATGTAACTAAAGAGCGGTGGCAAACCTCAAGTTCAAGTTTGTTGCTATTTAAAAAGTTGAAATCCCAATGTTACTACAGTATAAAGATAAAGATAACGATTCCTCTCTTTATTTTTGGTGCTTAGTAACACAGTGTGGTGTTTTTACACTCATTTTCCATCCCATGATGAAAGACCCTGTAACCTCTCTGCTCAGGTCTTCATTTCTATTGGTCCTAAACCAATCTGATTTCAAATGAAGTTGTTTCTGGTTTGAAGTTGTTTCTGGTTGGGATATATGGAGAGCAGATGCATATTAGGCTAAGATCTGGACCACTGTGGATGTCTGTTGTTTGAAATGTCAAGATCTAAAGCTTAAAAACTAAAATCTGCCCCAAAAAAGCCCCTTATTTGGGATGTTTGGCAGGCAGGTTTCTTCAGTGACCAATTAGAAGAAAAGTACATGAATGAAAAGAACAAAGTGCCGGCTACACGTACCAAGACAGCTTGTGAATTGAGAAACTTTCTATGTGTAGGCATTTTGCCTTGAGGAAGAGTTGGTAAAAGGCAGCTGTGCTCAGTATAAAAACTTGCTATTCACATATGAATATATTCTGGGACACCGTGCTGATGAAAGACCCTGCTCACCTACACAGGTGTTTTCAGTTGGTTTAGCTGGCAACGCCTGTGCAAAGGTCTTTATTTAGTACAGCTGTACTAAATAAAATACAGCTGTACAGCTCTCAACTGCTTACAGGTTCATTTCTTTTGATCCTAAACCAAACTGATTTCAAATTAAGTTGTTATTTCTGGTTGGGACAGATGGAGAGCAGATGTGCATTAGGCTTATTTGTTCTGTATGTTGTAGCTAAATGGCACATATTTTTTTTATAACTGTAATGTCATCTTGTGTGCCAGTTTGTGCCCATATGGATGGTGGGAAATGACAGCTTGACAAAAGCAACAAGCAGGAAAGAAAACGGGAAGCAAATTGCAGTGCTATTCTATCTTTCACATGTTGGAGGGAGAAAGGCTTTAGGTTGAGCCAAGACGGAAACTAGCTAGCTCCTGAGAAAGAATAAATTATGTTAACACACTCCGTGGGTATCATCAGTTTGACTCGGAAATAGACAATGGCTTGACTTGTCTGGGACAAGAGAGCATAAGGATGACTGATAACATTTGGTTGAGACTACTAGGTACACTAACTTTGAATGACAACTTTCTGTTATTGAGGAACCGGCTTCAAGTGCTTTGGTTCAGCTCCAGACAAGACATATTAGAGGAGGAACTGGGTAGGATCTGGGATTTATACAGTGTTAGGGCACTACTGCAGTTGTTGATAAAGTTGGGGATCAGTACAGGACAGTCATGTCTTGAGATGTGTACCTTTACATTCTTCTACACAGGGGCGGAGCCAGATGTTGTAAACCTTCGGGGCTCAGCCCAGACTTGGGGGGGGGGGGGCATGCTCCATGCTCCATTTACGGCAGCTAAAAAAAGCTGTACATCAATTGGGGAAAAAATGATAGTTGTTAAGGGAAAAAAAAATCATCCTGTAGAGCCTATGTCCTATTTTGTATCTAATTGTTCTCTAACTCTTTTCATCATTCTTAAACCAGAGCACAACAAATGTTGAGAATGACTCACTTTCACTTCTGCCAGCTAAAGAGAGGCAAAACTTGTCTGATGTCACTATTTTTAACCCTTGTGTTGTCTTCCCGTCCACCATGAAAAAAAAACTTTTGTTGTTTGAGTTTTTTATTTTTTGAACGTTTTTGGGGGTTTATTTTCAACGCTTCTGTCACTTTTTTTTCAACATTTTTATGGCTTTTTCCCAAAGTTTTTTGTGACTTTTTCAATGTGTTGGGCACTTTTTTGACGATTTTGACGCTTTTTCTAAAATTTTGAGGTCTTCTTTCAGTGTTTTTTCATTGTTTTTGTTGCTTTGTTGTCGTTTGTTTGTCATTTTTTGTTTAGTTTTTTACATTTTCAGCGCTTATTTCGACGTCCCATATTTTCTGTTCTAAAAAAAAACATTGAAAACGGTCGAATTTGACCCGAGGACAACATGAGGGTTGAGTAACATAACAAAAAGTAGGGTAGGAATTTGGCATAAACCGCAGTTCTGAAACCTATGTTTAGGAAAGTTCAAACAATAAATGGCGATATTTCCCCAATAATAGAACTTTGGCTCCATTGATTTGTCAACGAGACGTTTCCGAGGCAATGCTTCTATATTTAGTGAACTGAATGAAGACAACCGAAGAATCGTTTGTGCAGTAGAAACATACTGAATTACAGTTTTTGCCGATTGCTTGAACACGTTTTGCAAAACTTGGCTCATTGTGTCAAAACTCTACACACAAGCAAATAAGACACAACACTGGGAAATAAACCATTCACATCTATGTCAAATTGAAACTCTGCTATCAAAACCTAACAATCCTTTGTCAAAATGTCACTCTGATGACAAAATGATACCCACTTGCATCATATGAATACACTTTCAGATCAGCAGCAACACACTAGTCTACTTCATATAAAAAACTGCAGTCTTTTGTTTTCAATGTTTTTATTCAGTTCCACAGAGGGCATGTTTTCACAACAACCCAAAAATGAAATACTGAATTCAAAATCATTACATTACAGTAGTATATTTTACAGTACAGTAACTTCAGTTAAATCAAAAATAAAACAAACAATACACTACTGTAAACACAGAAAAACACATTTTCTCATGTCCTTATTATGGATGAAACTGTGAAACGGCTTAGATTAGGATGGACTCTCTGCCCTGTCCATGGTTTATGACACGGTCCACCAAAGTTGCTCTTATGTCATCCGAAATAATGGTCCTTGCGTGGCCTCTTCGACCACGTCCTCCTCTTTCTCTCTGTCGTCCTCTTCCTCTGCCTCTAGCTCTCCCTGCCTTCATGCTTGCAAAGTTCTCAAAATGGCCTAACTGAGGCCTTTATGGAGCTGGCTGATTGGTGTTCAGTTTTGTAAGTAAGTATTTTCAGGTGTGTGTCTACGTCTTTTCAATTAACCAATGTGTGTTGTATTTTGAATAGATGTGTTTTCCCAATGGTACCCTGAGATTTCATTCATTATTTCATCTTATGTATGAAATAGTGTGTAGTGTCTAGGAGCAAGTGTGTTACAGAATTGCAACTAAAGTGCAAAGCAGCGCTTTTGTTTAAGGTATGGTTACACTTTGTTTACAGTTTTTTCCAACTGCTTACACACGTTTTCAAAACTATGTCTCCTTTTTTCAAAACTCTACACACAATTCCCAAAACTGCACACACAAAATGCAAAATGCCTCACATCTCCTTCAAAATGAAACACTGCATTTAAAATACCATAAACACATCTCAAAATGAAGCATTTGCATCAAATGGCAAACACTTTTTTCATAATAGTAAATTTTTGGATATACCATGTACACACTGTTGTTCTAAATCTAAAGCTCTTTTGTCTTTCATAGGCTTATATCTACAATGTTCTAGAGGGAAAGTAGTCTGCTGAAAGTGGTTGAAAAGTGCACTGTAAAAAACAATCTAATGTTACAGTAAAACAGAAAATATGTATTGGGCAAAACATTACGTCTGTAAGAGTAGCCCAGTGTTGTATACAGTAGCATGACACAAGAAAAAAAAAGTATAAACATATGTAAACCAAAGGTATCATTTTTAGAATAAAGAATATGTGTGTGTGTGTGTGTGTGTGTGTGTGTTGTGAGTGTTTGTGCGTGCTTGTGTGTGGGCGGGGGGGGGACAGAATTGTATGCACTTTGTGCACAACAAAGTCTGATTGATTTGTAATGCTGAAATAGTCATTAGATAGTTGCATGCAGTATGGACGCCACTGTAAAGCTACTCAAGATGGGCTTCTCTCCCTGATCTCATCAGAAATGGCTCTCCTTCTTACTCTATTTCCCTCCTCCTCCTCCTCGTTGTTATCCCCTGTCTCTCCCTCCTCCTCCTCTTGCTCTCTGTCTATTGTTGGCATCCATTGTTCCAAACAGGTAATCTGACCTTTGGCCTCTGTATAGGCCTATACTAAAGCAATGATTGGTTAGTGTTCAGTTATGACATAATGTGTTTGCACATGTGAGGAGGTGTGTGTGTGTGCCCTGGTAAATAAGTGTAGCATTTTGATTGGTTGTGTTTAGAAATGGATAGCAAGTCACTTCTTGTTAGATTTTTGTGTCTTAGGTAGAGAATTGTGTTTAATGTTTTGAAAAAAGTGTTTTATGCAATTGAAAACTGAGTGAAAGGCTGAGAAATAGCTTATGGTTTTGGAGATTTGCTGTGTAGTTTTGCACTTTGAGTGAGAGGTTTCAAAAATCGTGTGACATGAAAAGATTTTGTGTGTAAGCAGTTGGAAAAAACTGTAAGGTATAGTAACAACAACTTCAAGTTATGTTACTTTGGTTTAAGCATGTGTCTATAGTGTTCAAGCAACGGGCAATAACTGTACCATTAGATAAAAGCACTCAGTTGTCCGCACTACTATCTTAGATCTCAAAATTAAAATCATTATTCCTGTCAGAGGGAACATTTGGAGACTACAGTTCACGCTTGTATTTCCTCTCGCCTCGACTACTGCAGTTCTCTCTCTCTCTCCATGTAGGAATCAGTGAGTCCTCCCCATCTCGCCTGCAGCAGCAGGACCCCCCCGCTGGTAGAAGGAGGAGAGACCATGTCTCCCCTGTACTGGCCTCTCTTCACTGGTCACCACACCACTACACAACGCATTTTAAGATTGTTGTATTTCTTTTTACTGTAAAGCACTGCATGGACTGGCACCAGGTCTAAAGGGTTGGTTTCTGTGTCAGTGTGTGTGTTTGTACGTGTAATGCGTGTGCGTGCATGTGCGCATGTGTGTGTATGTGGTGTGTGTGTGTGTGTGTGTGTGTGTGTGTGTGTGTCGGTGTCTGTGTCTGTGTGTGTGGGTGTGTGTGTGTGTGTCTTTGTGTGTGTGCTTCTGTGTCTGTGTGTGTGTTTTGCGTGTGTACGTGCGTGCGTGCGTGTGTGTGTGTGTGTGTGTGTGTGTCTGTGTCTGTGTGTGTGTGTTTTGCGTGTATGTGTGTGGTAGCGTTGTGTGTGTGTCTTTGTGTGTGTGTGTGTTTCTGTGAGGGTGTCTGTGTGTGTGCACGTATGTCTGGTCTTTGTGTCTGTGTGTGTGTGTCTTTGTGTGTATGTGTTTCTGTGTCTGTGTGTGTGTGTTTGCGTGGTGTATCGTGCGGTGCGGCGTGTATGCGTGTGGTGTGTGGTGTGTTTGGGTGTGTGTGTGTGTGTCTTTGTGTGTGTGTGTGTGTGTGTGTGTGTGTTTTTGCGTGTGTGCGTGTGTGTGTGTGTGTGTGTGTGTGTGGTGTGTGTGTGTGTGTGTGTGTGTGTTTGGCGTGTGCGCGTGTGTGTGTGTGTGTGTGTGTGTGTGTGTGTGTTTGGTGGGGCGTGTGTGTGTGTGTGTGTGTGTGTGTGTATGTGTGTGTGTGTGTGTGTGTGTTCTGCGTGCGCCAGATTAATCGAGACAGACACATTATTACGTCGAAGCAAGGTAATGTGAATATTCATCACACTGAAGCGATGTCATTATTAGCTCAGGACATGATTATGCTGCTTGTTTATTTCATGAATGAAAAACGTTTTAATTCACACACCCATGTCGTTTTGAACTTTACATATTGTCGCTGTCGGGCAGAAACCTTGCATCTCCATATTTCATCATTTTAATCTTTTTCATAAATCAAGGCTATTGGTCACCCTTTATGTCCATCTGTGTTTTACAAACATTGAATCAGTGACGAGGCGCTTTTATCTGACTTTGTCAAAGGTAAACAGCTCAATAGAATGTTTTCAAATGAGCCTTTTTTCATTTCCTGAAAAGCAACAGTTTTTTAGACATACAAGGTTATTGCCCGACAGCGATGATATATATATATATAACGTTATGAGTATTGAGTAATGAGTAATGAGTAATACCATGTTGAAATATTGGACACGAATAGTGAAAAATAATGTCTACATTCAGGTATCATTATAATCAGCCCAGTCTCATGGCAGTTCGTGAAATGGTTACGTTATTGAATCTATTGATTCGTGAACAGGACACGATTATGTCGTTTTTTTTTTTTTTAAATGTATTTAAATGGGAAGCATGATTCGTAATCACAGCACGACTACGGTTTTTGTGGCGTTTCACGTCCCCGTTGTCGCGTGTCCCTGTGCCCGGGGATCGTGTCCCCGTGTGGCGGTCCGTCCCGTTGTTGTCGCCGGTGTGTGGCATTTCCTGGCAGTTCTTGTAATGGTAACGTTCAAAAATCGTGACCAGTACACGAAATGAACGAGAAAATCGTGACCTGTACACAAATCAATAAATCAAAATAACGAGTCATAACAAAATGACTATTTCTGGCGTGAGACCACGTTGTTATAACTCAACCAGCTGTTTATTGTTGGGGAACACCAACAGGTAATGCCAGAGCTTGTTCTGCTTCTCCTCAGCTCAGTATTATATCATATGGTTTGAGTTACTGACTTCTTAAAATGTTCATATACTAGTGATGTTACTGTTAGCCACGCAGCTGCTAATGAAGTGCATGCATTTTCATTTGCTGATGCACTCGTACTTAAATGTAGATTTACATAATCAGGCTTCCTAATCTCTGTGTTCCACTGACAGAGCTAGTGTACCAGGGACAATAATAACAGTTATGTAATGAATAAGCTCTGAAATGGATCATAATCTGGAAAAATCGTAGCGTCCACGTGGTGTTCATATTACACACCAACACACGCTATATAGTTCAACTGATGTGGGATTTAAAAGACCACTATAGATTTTTTTTTGTGTGAAAAGCAGATATTTTGTGCACGGAATCTAAAAGCAGTTAATCGCAAATACGGAGATTTTTAATATTTATAGCACTTTTCAAAATGACAAACCGTATGTTTAACGTTTGTCTTTGGCTCCTAACCAGTGACGTCACTGCTTCCTCTTCTGTTCAGAGATCATACAGGTGTGTTTTTTTGGTGGTTTAGTCCGTTCTTTCTGTCTGAAGTTAACATGTGACATGTGACATGTGACATGTCAGCTGGTGGCTGATCTGGAGTCGCCCGCTCTCATTTGTTTTGGGAAACTTAAAAAAAACTGGTTGTTCTTAACATCTCACCACTTTACCTGATCTTTGTGTGTCTTTCTTTCCCTCGTTCTTTCTTTCCCTCTTTCTTTCATTTGTCTGTCTCTTTCCCTCTTTCTTTCTTTCCCTTGTTCTTTTCACTTGTCTTTCTTTCTTTTCCCTCTTTCTTTCTTTCTTTTCCCTCTTTCTTTCTGTCTTTCCCTCTTTCTTTCTGTCTTTCCCTCTTTCTTTCCTTCGGTTTTTCGTCCATTCCTTTTCATTCTAAAAAGAAGTTTGCAAAACCAAAAGTCATGTGATTTCTCTGTCAGCTCAGTGCGATGGAGGCTCTGAACGCTGACCGGACGAAGTCAGAGGGAAACAGAGAGAGATTTCATTTTCATTTCATTTGATTGTTTATCTCGAACAATCAACAATTTTGCAAAAAAAAATTTTTTTAAATTTAAAACCCCAAAATTCAAACGCAAACAATCAGAATTTACCAAAGACAAAAAAAATAAATAATAAAAACGTATAAGTTCAAGAAGGAGCAGGCAGAAGTCATTAGCTTATTAGGTCCTGCCCCTACTTCACAATATCATATTATTACAAAACAAACAGATATGCAAATACAGCATACAATCTTTCAGGTCTTACAATAACTTACAACAATACAACAATATTCAACAATACCTTTACATTACAATTCCATTCCTATGTTTCGGTCTATTCTTTTCTGTATTGGTCAAGTAATGATTTCTTTAATGTATTTTTGAACTGAATGATATTATGGCTCTTGTTTAAAAAATGAAAAATCAATTGCTGACACTAGGAGAAACTTGTAAGAGGTAAAAACAGGAGGGTATATATATATATATAAGCGACTTTGAGTTCGTGAAAAGCGTTATATAAATTCAATTTATTATTATTATTCATTGTCTATGATAATGTCTCACAGGGACTACAGTCATGGTACAATACATCATCCGTTTCATGTTTTCTGTGAAAGGATTAAATTCAGACGCAATTGCAGCGTGCAGATTTTCTACATCCACTGCACGATAAAATGCTGCATACTGCAAACGTCCATCAAATTGTTTACAAGAAAGTGTAAGAACTTTTTTTCAATGAGAGCATTAAAACGAGGAAGTAATAAAGGCGGAGTACGAGGAAAGAACTCTGAAGTCTATCTTGTCTCCGTTGTTCAATAAAAGATGAGCACAAGAGAGAAAAACAGTTCCTCCTTCAGGGTTATTGTGGCTCAGCAGATTTACTCTCAGTCGCACGCACGCACGCACACACGCACACACACACACACACACACACACACACACACACACACACACACACTCACACACACTCACACACACACACACACACACACACACACACACACACTCACACACACACACACACACACACACACACACACACACACACACACACACACACACACACACACACACTCACACACACACACACGTATCAGGGAATTTTCAGGAACGCAGATGCAGAGGTTGCGTCCCCTCCTGTTGTGTAATCTGCTGCTGAATTAAAGTTGTTTACTATGTAAAGCTGGGCTCTATTCTTGTTTAAAGAGAGTGTAATCCGATTCCTCTGTTGCTCTGCAGGTAGACCAAAGGACAGGAGGAGGGAGGAGGGAGAAACAGGAAAAGTGGAAGGATGAGAAAAAAAGGACAGGGAGAGAACTGAAGAACGGGGAGACTTTAGAAATAGGTGAAGTGTGGAAGTAAGAGAGGAAAGATGGTAGTTGGATATTAAAGGAATAGTTCGAAGAGACTCCAGGAAGTTACTGAGGTAATTTTGCTAATTGGATATTTGAATTGACCAAAGCCGGTGTACCTAATAAAGTGGCCCCAAAGTGTATGTATCAATACGAGGGTCTCCATTAGCTCCAGACAGCGGTGAAAGACGTTTTCAGATCCTTTACTTAAGTAAAACAACTAAAACCACACTGAAAATCCTTCACTCCAGGTACTCAAAACGTACTTAAGTAAAAGTACATAAGTACCATGAGCTAAGTTTGAAAAGTAAAAGTACTTAATGTGCAGTAAAATATTCCCTGTCAGTGTTTCCCTATTCTATCTGATGTTTCTGGATTAATATTCCTGCTGCATTAATGTGTATGTTGCATTTCACTGCTGTAGATGTGTAAGGTTGTGCTCATTTTAACTTTATATACTGTTGGGTAGTTTGATCTACAGCAATGAATGCATCATATTCTATAAGATCATCAAATATATATATATATATATATATATATATATATATATATATATATATATATATATATATATGTACCTTTGGAGACAGAGCCTTTCGTGTTGCAGCCCCATCCCTCTGCAACACCCTCCCTGAAGATATTTATTTATTTATTTCTGAACATTTATTAGAGGATCAACCCCATGAGATGCAGCATCTCGTTTTCATGGGGGTCCTCAAAATGTATCCAAAATGCTACATCCCTGGACATGTTTAAAAAACTCCTGAAGCATCACAGCCTACAACCTCCTTTAGCTTAGCCACTGTATGGCTGTAAAGTGTCCTTGGGTTTCGTGAAAGGCGCTCTATAAATAAAAGTTATAATTATTATTATTATTGTATGTTTGTAGCGTTGCTGTCCTGTGAGAACCACGTACAGCACACGTGTCAAACTCAAGGCCCGCGGGGCCAAATCCGGCCCCTTGCTAATTTTGATCCGGCCCCTTATATACATTTAGGTTCACAATACATTTTGGCCCACCTACTTTTTGTCACTTTTCACAACGTCATTTTTTTCGACATTTTTGACACTTTTTCCAAATGTTTTTGGCATTTCCTTCGACATTTTTGTCGACCAAACTGTAAGTGACAAGACTATATGAGACATGTAATAAGACAGTCAAAGATATTTGACTTTTCCCATGACATAAAAACAATAAACTCTATGTCTGGCCCTTGATGTGATTCTCATTTTCCAGTGTGGCCCTTTAGGGAAGTTGATTTTGACACCCCTGACGTACAGTATCTCTAAAAACTTTTCAAACTTTTCATGGTGTCAGAAAAACAGCCCTGTTTTCAGCTTTGTGACGGTGCATTTACCAGCTGATCCGAGAGGCTTTTCAAAGATTTAAGAAGTAGGAGGATTTTGTCAACACATAAAGGAACACTTCATCCAAATATTTAAAATCAACACCATCTGAAGATACATGGTTTTCACTGGACTGCCTCTGAGATGTAGGGGAGTAGAAGTTTAAAGCTGAATGAAATGGAAATACTCAAGTAAAGTACTGATTCCTGCTCAGTTTAAGATGGATCTTCACCGCTTTGTTTATGAATATATAACAACCGTGTCACCTGGCAGCTCTACCGCTGACAGATCGTACATCATCTCTTTGGATCTTCAGAGAAAAAAATAAAAGAGCGAGCGAGTCCCTCGAGGCTGCTCTCCTGTTGAGCTGACTCATAGCTTTGTCACATTCCCGGCTGTAGACGCTGATGTCTGCATTAACGACGTGTTCCCCCCCAAACATTGTGCCATCAATTAAACAAATCCCAGACACTGAGTCAACTTGTCATTCGGAGAGAGTGCAAACAGCCAAAGACAACAGACAGCGTTTAAAACTGTTTATTTATGTGCATGCTATGGCACAAAGAGATTATTTTGCATTGTGCTCAGAAAACAATCCGGTTAAAACAAACAAACACACATAGTGAGATGAGATAATAACCTCAAATGTTTAGAATCAAATTTACAGAGAGACTTCTCCATTTATATCAAAGAATTTTAATTACAAAATGTCTCACCGTACTGCAGTCGTTTAGCTGTCTGCGATGTGCAAACGAAAGCTCGGATTTTGCTTTGAGGCTCTAAAGTGAGATGATGTGTAATAGACAGAGGTGGAAAGAGCACAAAAATATTTTACTTAAGCAAAAGTACTTTTACTTTGATGAACTTTTACTTAAGTACAAGTAAAATTACCAGTATAAAAATCTACTCAAGTTAAAGTAAAAAGTTAGTCACCAGACCAAGCTCAATCTTTTAAGCTTGAACATCAGTCTGGGGAGTCTGCTCTGTATTTTCTACCGCACAAGAGATGTGATCAACGGGCATAGTTCAAATGCCTCTGTACGCAAATTGGACAGTCCTTCAACCAATCAGAACAACGATCTGGGTGACATGGCAGCGACAGCGGCATCAACGGGTTGCTGCGCTTCGGTGGCCGCCATGTTGAATGTAAACGAAAAGCTGCTTGGTCGCTTCTCCATCGTCATCGTGTTAAACCGGCCAATAGCGCGCCAGGTGGATAAGCCAGTTTGTGATTGGTCCCCGCAGATTTGTAACGGAAGCAGGATAGAATAACGTTCAGGTTTCCAGCCTGAGCTGCAGGGAGAGATCAAATCGCCGGCAGATCGGGCTGGCTTTACCCAGCCTAGAAAGTAGCTCTTTTTAAAAATTTTAAATGTACTCAGAGTAAACTTTACTTAGTTACATTTACCAGCGGGGGGGAGATACACCTTTTTTTTTAGGGCATACTAGAAAAGCTTTTTTTACTCAGTAACGAATGTGATTTGAAATGTAGCAAAGGACAACACTTCAAACTAAACATACTAAAAGTGACTAAAAGTGATCTTAAATGACCTGTACCAGCAAATCAGACTAACAGTGAAAAGAACGCTATTTGTATATAGTTTTTAGTAAGGCCTCTGCCCAGGTTCAATTTTTCCCGTGAAGTCACATTATGATTTGCGGCAGGTAGACGGCGCTACAGAGGTCACATTCTGACGGGTCACAGATTTCTTTGTAACACCGAAAAAGCCTTCGTTAGTATCCAGCCTTTTGAGCCAGGTCTTTATATAGGCCTAATTGTATTGTAATGTTATTTTAGAAGTTATCTGTTGAGGTTATGGCTGAGACTGGGGCAGGACCATCACAGACGATGGGCGATAACGTGAGTCAACTTCGGTCGGACTATCAACAGATGGAGACAATAACGGGATTGTAAATGATTCAAAACCCATCCCGAATCAACCATCAGGTATGTAAATTACATACATACCATACATACATTCATGAATGAAATAGACATATTACATAATATGTCTCACCCCACAGCTGTTACCTCTTCACCGGCTGAGGACAAACCACCTTTGAGCGGTTGGTAATGGGAGGTTGAGCGGCACAGAGTCTTCTGGTTGTTGAGACTTCAGGCTTAAGTGGTTTTGTTGCCAGAGGCTGGGCTTTGTACACGCACGGAGAGTTAAAGACCAGACATCTGAAATAACCTTTCAGAGTTTGAAGGAAGAGGCTGATGGAAGCTGTTTGTGAGCTTAAATGGAAAGAGGACATCTTAAAAAAGCCTCATACAAGATTGAGAATGTAAAATATGTAATGATAAACCAGCCATGGTGGTCTACGGAAGAGGATTAGGGCCACATGTGAAAATAATGTATTTGAGTTCTGACTTCAATCTCAGAATTCAGATTTTATTCTCGGAATTCTTTTAAAAAAAAAATGAAGAACTAATTTTTTCACATGTGGCTCTAATCCTCTTCTGTAGTGGTCAGACTCAGACTGAGCATCCTCCTGTTCCCATGGTCCTCTGCTGCCCTCCGGTGGCCATCAGGACTACATTCTGCTACAGGCTGTAGTTTGGACACTTGTTGTCTTTAAAGGTCCCATGACATGGTGCTCTTTGGATGCTTTTATATAGACCTTAGTGGTCCCCCTAATACTGTATCTGAAGTCTCTTTTATATAGACCTTAGTGGTCCCCCTAATACTGTATCTGAAGTCTCTTTTATATAGGCCTTAGTGGTCCCCTAATACTGTATCTGAAGTCTCTTTTATATAGACCTTAGTGGTCCCCCAATACTGTATCTGAAGTCTCTTTTATATAGACCTTAGTGGTCCCCTAATACTGTATCTGAAGTCTCTTTCCCGAAATTCAGCCTTGGTGTAGAATTACAGCCACTAGAGCCAGTCCCACAATGAGCTTTCCTTAGTATGTGCCATTTCTGAGAGGGGGGGCAAGGTGGAGGCCACTTTGCTCGTTTGAAAGCCATGATGTCTCTCTCTCATGGGTGGGGCAAATTCTCTGGGTGGGCGAAGCAGAGAAAGGGGAGGTAACCTTGCTCCTTATGACCTCATAAGGAGAAGATTCCAGATCGGCCCATCTGAGCTTTCATTTTCTCAAAGGCAGAGCAGGATACCCAGGGCTCGGTTTACACCTATCACCATTTCTAGCCACTGGGGGACCATAGGCAGGCTGGGGGAACTCATATTAATGTTAAAAAACCTCAGAAAGTGACATTTTCATGCCATGGGACCTTTAAGATCAATATAAGTGTTTACCAGGTTGGAGTTCTCTACATTATTTAATGCTAAATGATCAACAACATTCTTCTTTTTCAGAGGTTACTGCTTTGGTGTTTCCGTAATAGTAAAACAGATATTTATTTATGTGAGTTTTAAGTGGTGCACGTGTAAAGGAAAGACTAAAATGTGGCTCTTATTACTGATTACTTACAAGCTGGCACTTGGCACATTATGTTTAATCCCTGGACTAATACAATCAGACAGGGGTTTCATTTGTCTGAAAATAAAGCAGAGATGTTGTCTGTGCTGAGTTGGATACTTTTTTCTTTTCTTTTTTGCAGAGTGAGAACACAATGGCTTCTGCTGGATTAACAGATGCTGGGTGATTTATCGTTCAGAGCTGTCAACACACACACACACACACACACACACACACACCTTGGCATTTGCATCCCCTGTGTTCATCTTACCTTTGAATAATGCTGGTCCTTTGCGGCTTAAAAAACATTCTGTTTTCAGACAAAAAAATAAAGTGCACATGTCAATAAATGTCTGTGTACCTGTGTATTTAGAAATTAAACATCTCCAGGTACAGGTAACTTTCAAAATAAAGAAATGACTGCAGTAAGTGACTTCCTTTCTGGTTTGTTTTCTTGACACTGTGGACATGTGCTGGGCCTTCAGCTGGTCCCGATTTGTAACACCTGCCCTCGTTCTATCGGTGGCTTCTTATCCTGAATAATTTATAAGTTACAGTAAAATGTCTGTTCATTGTGTGCAGCCACCGCAGTCATATCTGAATCTTCGGTTTACTTATTGTAGCATCCCTTCTATAAAATGGAAGACGCTGGATATGAAATACCTTAAAATAATGTCACCAATCCGGAAATTGTTTGACTTGATTGGTCCCAGGTGTCTTAAAAGCAAAAAAGAATGAAAGAAACGGTTGAGCCGGATGAAAGAAACCTTGTCAATCTTTGAGTGGAGAGATAAGACGGCCAGGATTATTAAGTCTGAAAACAGAAACTAGTCAGGAAACAGAGCGGCCTGGGTGTCTGCGACGCCTACTCTATCTTTATTTTATTTCCTGCAGATAGTCAGAGCGAAGCAGAAATCATTCCAATTGCTTATTTGAGCTCGTCATCACTTAAAATACAACACAAAGCTAATTTAGCATTTTATATAAAGTGGTCAACATGTTTTCTGATTTCTGAGGAATTATTTATCTGATCTGTTTTTAATTCAATACTTTTTTGCTGTTTCTTTACATATTTATGTATTTTTATTGTATTAGTTTGTATCAATTTCATGTTGTCTTTTTATTTTCTCTTTTTTTGTTCTATATGAGGTTATGACATTTTTTAATTATTAAGGTGGAGGCTTCAAATAAGCCCACTGAGGTTTTTTTGCCTCTCCCTGCACCGTATTTTTTTGTTATCTTTGTCGTTCTGTACATTTTAAATTGTGCGAATAAACCTAAACCTAAATCTATCAGTTAGGGCAACCGTTTCTACAGACGACATTAACACCCAGGAAAGGTTATTTGGAATTATGCTGTTGCCTCTTTTCTTTTCAAGTGTTGAAACTGAGCTACAGCGGGTCGGATGCGTCGTGACGAACAAGAAGAAAGTCTTCCGACAAAAGAAAATCTTAACTCAAGGTCCACTTAGCAACGTTTTTCCAGAGTTTTCCACCAATTCCTATTATTGCTTTTATCATAACACTCATTCTAAAGCCCGAGACACACCGAGCCGATAATCGGCCATCGGACAGTCTGGCGAGGTCAGTGACTCGAGTCTGTTCGGGCCGTCGGCGTTCATTTTGGCCGATTTGACATGTTGAATCGGCGGGGCGGGCACTGCCGGGGGTCAGACTCAAATGACCAATCTGATTGGTAGAGAGCTAACCCGGAAACGGGGAGCGGGATAAGCGTGACTAGAGTCTCTCAAAATCTGTCGAAAATCCTTTAAACTGATCTTTGTTGAGCTGAAATGAAGAAAGATTCAGCAGCTGCACGGCCTATTTCTCGCTTAAAATGTTTTCAGAAACACGTTTCGGTGAACTATTTTAGTCCAATATGAGATCGTATTCTGAACGAGCCGCCATCACGGTCTGTTTTTGAATTTCCAGAGAAACCAGACCCACATGACGCGTTCGTCCAATCAGCTGCTGGTTTTCATTTTTGGGCGACAATACAGATTAGCGCCGCCTGCTGTTATGGAGACGTATTACGTCTCGTCGCTTTGGTGTGTTCTGAGGCGCTGTTTTTGACCACCTCGGGGAGACTGATCAGTCCGACTGCCTTTTGTGCCGAGGGTCGGCCGTCTGGTCGGCGTGTCTGGGCCTTAAAAGTCAAGAATGAGCTTTCATACTCAAGAAAAATGTTAGGTTTTTAAAACTAGACTTCAAATACTAATTAATTAATGTAAATGAAGTCAGTATAAACTGCAATGAATGTGCTATTCAATATCTGAAAACAGAAGATTATAAGTGAATAAGGCTCTGCTGATTAAAAAGAAAAAGAAAAACAAAACACCACACCACTTATTAAAAGATTTTTTTATTCACAATAGAAGTGTAACAAATATAGTTTATTAAAAAGTCTGCTGCTTATTAATATCATTTTAATCCATAAGCTCAGAAGATTTTTATATAAATGTAGAACGGCTCATTTGCCGGAATGGAATATTTACATTTTTTTCTCAATAATAATAATATTAACACAACAAAACAGATTTCCCCACAAATTTAAGATATTGCATATTAACGCAAAAGTAAACTATGTGCAATGGAATGATTATCAGCAATATTTTGTACAGATACATTTCAGAGGCTGCTTTCACGCATTCAAACCTTTAAAGGGCAACGCCAACCATTTTAAAAATCAAGATTATTTGAGTCCAGGGAGCGGTCAGTCGTGTTTAGTGATCGGGCACCACTTGGGAAGAAAAGCAACGATGTCAGTGTGATATAAATTACAAGTTTCTTTTTTCTTTTTTGGAAAAGTGGTGCATTTTCCCAAAAGACTGACTTCATTTTGAATTCCTAAAAAAAGGTGGCATTCCCCTTTAATATTCACTAATAGAAAGGCATTGGAACTCAACAGATAATCAACACAATATTCAGAAAATCACCAAAAACAATTCAACCTTTTTAGAAAAAATAATAAAAGATAAAGTCTGCATATGGAAATGAGCAGATGCCTGATGTCACACTATGTGAAGATAAAGCAGATCTTGACGGCTCACATGAAAAAAACAAAAAACGAAAATACATTCTGCATTCCCTTCCTATTCAGGTAGTGAAACGACCAGATCAGTGTCACATGAGTGAAAACGACATGTTGAAAACGTTTTCAGGTAAATCCAGGAGGGCTCCTGCAGAAGTAAATCCAACCAAATGTAAATCTCAGCTTTGTCTAAAAACTCAGACTTCCTATCAGCACTTTAAGTCACAAACCGGACTGGCGTTTCTTAGCCACCACGCTTCCAAAATACAGTCTACACACAGTTATTTTAACATACCTATTATCCCCAAAATTCCCTGAATCAGATGTCAGACTGTAACTAACAAATCTTAATAGGGGGGAGGGAAATGAAAATGAAATGAAAACCTCAATGAAAACCATGTTCATTCAAATGGCCGTAATACGGAAGCCCCGAGAGGCAAAACTGAGAACAAAAACAATTCTGGCGATACATTTTCTACGTCGGATATAAATAGTTTTCTCTCCTGTGTTTATGATGATAATCTTTTTAAAGTTCCTTAAAACATTTATTTTTTTTCATCTGGAAAACAGGTGTTTGTTGTTGTAATACTCATTTCGGCAACAAAAGGATGAAGTGCTAGTCTGGCTATCACCAGACCAAGCTCAATCTTTTAACATTGAACATCAGTCTGGGGAGTCTGCTCTGTATTTTCTACTGCACAAGAGGCGTGGTAAACGGGCATAGATCAGATGACTGAATTGGACAGTCCTTCAACCAATCAGAACTACGATCTGGGTGACGTAGCGGCGACAGCGGCATCAACGGGTTGCTGCGCTTCGGTGGCCGCCATGTTGAATGGGAACAAAAAGCTGCTTGGTTGCTTCTCCATCGTCATCGTGTTAAACCCGCCAATAGCGCGCCAGGTGGATAAGCCAGTTTGTGATTGGTCCCCGCAGATTTGTAACAGAAGCAGGATAGAATAACGTTCAGGTTTCCAGCCTGAGCTGCAGGGCGAGATCAAATCGCCTGCAGATCGGGCTGGCTTTACCCTAATGTCTAATGGAGTGCACCACTACCCCAGGTTCTAGTGGCGATTAAAATACATTTCTAAAACATGACCGTAATGTTACATAACTTGCTAACACACAATATAGGCAGCTTGTGTTTTGAATGCACAGAGAAATTAAAAGTCACCTGGAAAAAAACATGAATTTGAGTCCTATTTAGAATATGAGGTAGTGGTGCAGTTCAGCCTCTTGTGGATAAAATCAGTATTACAACAAACACCCCCCCCCTACTTGCCTCTTAGGGCTTCCGTACCATTAACATATTTTTTTTTAAATGAATACCAACTCACACCATCATACTCATTGTAGTGAAGAAAAAAAAACAATATAACACCTACCATCACAAAAAGCATTTTTAAGAATACAAATTTAATCAGTTGCCAGAATTAATAATAGGCCATTCAAATCCAGGTAGCATCTATACCTTAATGTTGCCTAAAATAGATTTTTTAAAGGTTATTCAAATCCAGGTAGCATCTATACCTTAATGTTGCCTAAAATAGATTTTTTTTTTTTTTTAAATGAAGTTCTGTATGGAGTTTTCAAACTATTTGTATTTAAGTAACACTACACTACTACACTAAGTAACACTACCACCAGCGACTGACTCCATTATTTCCACCCACCATTCTGTGTTCTTCAACTAACATACGCTCATCACTGATGTAGCATTAACTGTTGCAGCAGTTTAACTATTTAACGTTTTGTTATTATTAACTTTCCAGCTGGACCATAAATCCACACAGAAGTTTGTGATGGGAATTTCTCACGTCTGACTTTGAATTTTGAACAGATGATGGACTATATTAAATTATTTTATGATGCTTTACCAAAAGATGAACTTGACTGCCTGAATAAAACTTAACATGACGCGAGCGGATAACCTCAATATTTAGCAACAGGACGTTTTGAAATTTGCAGGATAAGAAGTCAGTTATGGGGCAAAAGTTAAAACATTAAAGTGCCTTATGTATAATGGACACTGAGCTACAATTATAGTACTGCATAATATCTCTTTCCTTCATTACAAGCATTCTCTGGGCCAATAAGGTGAGCTCACATCTCGACTAGCTGATATCAGGGACTCTTGTGTCAACTTGTCATACATGAACCAAAACACTGACGAAGCAGAATTACGACTTTTCCCTCTGTATTCACATCAAGCAGCGTCAGTGTCTGAACACTATACTGTACGATGAACACTAAAACAGATCTGGTTCATGTCATAATGCTGAATATTCCTACATGGCCATGTTTACGTGTCAGAAATCAAAACAACAAAATGAAACTGTGTATCTATCTATGTCCTGATGCGCCTCATGTGGCAGATTTGGATCATTTCCGAAACTAACGGCATGCCGTCGCTGCACTGAACAGCTACCGGAGACACCAAAAAGACCCGTCACGCCCTCTTTGTCTCAGGAAACGACAGACTCTTCTCTGCCTGCGCACATTGCTTTAACTTTTTGTGCTTTCCAAGATAAAAGATAAAAGAACAGAGAAGTGAACACAAGAAGAACAAAAAAAATAAATGCATATAAAATATTCTTCACTTCACATTGGATGGTACATTCATACAACTCATATCCTCCCATAAGGTTGTTTGATTGACTCCCAGGTCCCTCCTCCGGCATTAAACCACAGTTATCACTTTAAAAGATACCATGGGCAGCATTTTCTAACCCACAATTCCTTGGTGATATTATTGGTATATTTAAAGAATTACTATAAGACCATTGTGGTAGCTTACATCATTGATATTAAAAAATGCAAAACCTATAGGACCTTTAAATTCTTTACCGAGATCAGTTCGGGATGTCTATTTTTTTGGTAGATAAATATGCAATTACCCAAAAAAAAAAAAAAGAGGTTTAGGGTCCAGTCACGACACCATTCAACCCACTGCGCCACCTGGGCCAGCCCCCAAAACCCTCCAAGTCCTATGTTCACTACTACAGAATAAATTAACACAATTAGCAAAAATCAACCATTACAATACAACATCACATGGATAATAATAAATGCCTCAAAACCAACTCGAAACTAAACGATAAACACAGATCAAACACGAGGACACTGTCGTCTGTACAGTGGTGTGAAGAACGTGGAGGGAGTTCTCACAGCTCAGGAAGTCTATTTTGAATTTGAACTGGAAGGCCAACTGACTGATACGTCTCCGTTGGTCATTACATGGATGCGTAAGGAAAATTTGGGAATTACGCAGTGTTGATTTTAAATAATTACAAAGAAGTTGAACGTCATCTGGGATTTAAAAACCATCTGCAGCACAAACACTTTTGGAGTTTGTTTTCTAACCTGCTCAGAAGGACTGCGTTGGTTTCTCTCTAGTTTCTACTCATTTGAAGGTTCTTGAGCTCTTCTTGTTGCAAGAGGACGATATTTAGTGTAAACTACTGGACTGTTATCATCGTCTCGCAGCAGAAAACACAGATGTATGGGGACATAACGTGAAATTAAATGTGTGAATACATCTGTACATTTATTTTGGTTAAACAATTTGGTGAGAACCGTGAGCCTCGACAGCATCCAGCACACTGCCTAAAGTTGTGGCACTTTTCCTTTACAGACTGTGTTCCTGCCATTCTCCTGGGCCAGCTGCCTTTAAACTGGGACTGGGCAATATATCAATGTTATATGGACATCGTGATATGAGACTAGATATCGTCTTCGATTTTGGATATCGTAATATGATATTAGTGTTGTCTTTTCCTGGTTTTACAGGCTGCATTAAGGGATTTTCACACTTGGTCGCGTGGATCCGCGTGTTTTTTGTATCGTCAATCCTACAATGTCGTCGCAATATCGATATCGAGGTATTTGGTCACAAACATCTTGATATTTGATTTTCTCCATATCGCCCAGCCCTACTTTAAACCTGCAGAGAAAAACCTCCTGTTGGGGTTTAAACTGTCCCTCAGTGTAGCCTGCCTCCATGCCTTCTGTCAGACAGCGGAAACGAATGAATCTACATCAGTAAAGTTATCTCACACAGCGATGCTGTTGTTGACTGAACCATCTGCCACATCTCCCAGTGACACTCGAGTCTGTTTAAAGCTCATTTGTGGGAACAGGAGCACTGGGAGCGCTGTTATCATCCGACATCTTCCTGTGTTCAAATGCACACGATAAAAGGCTCAAACTAATGAATAAGTGGCAAAGCTAATGCCTAAGTCAGTTTCCATGTATCAGAGGTCCAAATACACATTTTTTCTAAAGATCCAGGTTTGGTTGTTTGGTGATGTTTGTTCTTTAAGGGATTTAATCTTCTTTCTACACTTTGGAGTAAGAAGATTTGGTCAGAGCCACATGTATCGACAGTTCTTGCCTTTCCAGACTCCAGTTATAGGAAGATCTCACCACTAGATGTCAGTGTTGTCATGGAAATAACGGCTGACTGGGCTTCTGGTCCCAAACTATTTAACGATGGTTCCTGACAGATGTTGGCCCCCGGGTGAATGAAAAGAATAATTCACTGTATCATAAAGTCACTTCATGTGATCCTTAGATGGACCTTTGGTGGTCTGATCCCACTAATCGCAAAGAAAGCTAAAGTTTTCCCCAACTCTTACTTTTTAAGCCACTTTTTTTCAGGCTACTTTTGAGCCAAAGTGACACTGAATATCGAATTAAAAAGCATTCAATCAGTGTCTAATTTTGGTATAATCCTCATCTGAGGCATGAGGGCTTTCCTTAAAGCGCTATAACTATTTAAAACGCTACTCTCCTGTGTTTGCGTGAGCTGCTTTTTCCCTCCGACTCCTCGTTCTCAACAGTGAAGGCACTAGATCGAAGACTAAACTTTTATCTGGCTAGGGTTCTGTGTGGCATCAGGAGAAATCTTCACCATAAAATCCAACTAGATTAACCGACTTTGATGAGTTTGTACTTTGATGAAAATGTACAACAGCAATAACACAGTTTGTATCAACACAGTCACACGCTCCCCCGTGCGTGGAGAACGAAGGGAACAGAAAAAATTAAAATAAACCTTCAACGACAGAATGGTAAAGCTGTTTTGAATCAGTATGGCTTCTTGTGTGTGAGTGTTTGCGCGTGTGAAGGTGAAATATTACAACAAAGTCGAGTGTCTGCGTCTCCTCATAGAGGAGGGAAGATCCTACGGGCTGCCCTACGCTGGAGCTGGAGGACGGAGACAAGAAGAAGAAGAAGAAGAAGAAGCGATACAACAGAAAAAGAGAGTTCGACCAATACACAGGTTTTCTGAGGAATATCATCAATCAGTATCCTCTTTAGGGAAGACTTTTAGGGTCTAAAAATTCAGTACAAATGTTCAAATTTAAGGATATTAACATTTGCACAAGTTGTCTGTCCAAATGTAATAATATATAATATATAAAACTTAACTCAAGGTCCACCTACTGGCTTTTTTCTCGAGTATTCAATTTCATCTCCATGACCGCTGTATAAAAGTGGACCTTGAGGTAAGATTTTTCTTTCCTTTTTTTGGTCTGACAATGTTATTGACGTCAACCCTGTGATCATTGGCAACGAGTTTCTTTTTCCAGTTAGCGACAAATAAAATCCTGCAAACGTGTCATTTTTGTGAGGAAAAATGATGGCAAAAAAAAAATATGGATTCATATTTGGGAAATTATCACAAATATTTGCTGTCAGTTGAAAAAACAAAAAACAAAAAAACAAACAACTTTGTATCGGTCATATCCCAGAAATATCGGTTAAAATGTGAGAAAGAGAAATAAATCCAGGATCCCAGAAGCCAGTAAAGCTACAGATGAACTGACGGTGAGATGAGCAGGCGGAGAGGGACAGCTTTGTGTAAACGTCGTGGGGAGAAAGCCAAGTTACTGGCAGGTAGAGAGAGCTGGTGTGGCTGGCCGTCCTGTGTCACACCCAACGCTCAGAGGAAGGAAGAAGCAGTCAGGGGTCCAGGTTATGGGGTCGGGGGGGGAGAAGCAAAGACCTAAGTGGGCTTATAAAAAGAGGCTCGGGTTGTGCTGCGTCTTTCCTTTTACTCCCACAGAGACAACCACACGTTTTATATAAAAGCTAATCTTTCTCTGAAGACGGTAGCAGTAGGGTGGTGGTGGTGGCACCAGGGACACCGGTTCCTATATTCAGATATTGAAGCGGTAGCAGAAGGAAAACAACGGAAGTGAACAGAGCGTCCTTTAGCTCACTAAGTCAGCCTTGTACTCCTCAGACAAGAGTTGCAGTCTTTCTGGGTTTTTGGTGCCCAAAGCTCAATTCCAAAATATCCACATTAGGGAGACGACCGGTTAAAGTCGGCCAGTGTACTCCTATCTCTCTCTCTCACACACACACACACACACACACACACACACACACACACACACACACACACACACACACACACACACACACACACACACACACACACACACACACACACACACACACACACACACACACACACACACACACACACGAAAAAGCTGTAGCTACTAACAACTAAATCACTGACGAATAGTGTGATAACTGCTCAGAACTGTCCCTCTGAATGAGATTAAAATTAACCGGAGGTGAAATTAACTGCCGCCAAATGTAATGACATCTTCAGAGAGTACCGCTTTTTATAATAAAATAAAAACAAGCACCTGTCTGACGATATCACTGCATTCTTTTTTTGAGTTATTACGTTATCCGGCAGTAAATATGTTGGTTCTGGTCGGCGCCGACAAAAAGCAAAAAAAAATAAAAAAAACTGGGTTCTACAGTTAAGAATTCAGTGCCAACAGGCCTGCATTGTGTTTTTGATCCATTAAAAAACAAAAAAAATCCCAATCAAGAGGCATCTGTAACCACTGGGGACTCCAAATGGCCAAAGTGATTTCAGACAGACAGCTGGAGGCTCAGGTGTACAGGATCAGAGGTTCTCGCACTTGATTTGGGTGTCAGCGCAGGAAGGCTCCACTACTCCACTTCGTTGGGGATGTCCGTTTTGTCCTTCTGGATGATGGGCAGAGGGTGAGCCTCGGTGTTGAAGACCCAGTGGTCGAACGGTAGGTGGTCGTCGTTGGAGAAGAGCAGGTAGAGATACCTGAAGGAGACAGAGAGGGAAAGAGTTTATTTAACACACTCTACAGTGGTGGTGTATCAGCAGGATCACAGCTGTGGCCATCACGAGTTAAAATGAACTTTTATAGATACAAATATAAGCCCAGATATTGTGATCAGGGGCTCTTCTTTCGCAGCACAAGCACATTTTTCCACCTCACACAGCCCTTTGGCACCTGGCGCTGCTACACCTAAAGTATATGAACCAAAAGAGCAGGCGCACTTGGAGACGCACACAACCTACGGATGTGCGCTGGTCGTTGATTTAAAAAATAGCCCCTACGACCACAAAAATACCTTTTGGGAAATAAAAATCAATCAACAAAAGGGAGAAAAAAAACTGACATTTTCTGTCTTTTGAATTTTGTCTTTTGAATTTTGTACAAAAACACTCCATGAACTGGAAAAATCTGGGTTTGTGCAGGTTTTACCAAGTAAAATTTGAGACTTTTTAAGACCAGTATGAATGAAATTTAAGACCTATATCACGACATCAAAAACAAAGTCAGATGTCAGAGACCGGAAACATCGCCTGAAACAATTCCCCGATTTATAGGACTGGTGTCTAGACTGGCTGCAATAGAAGCTGCATGTTGGTCTCATTTGTAGTCGTAATACAGGGAATTATATTTGGACTAGCGACAGAAAGAACTACAACACCACAGAATTAAAACACAAACATTCTAACGCCGCGGGAACATTTAAATTAGCATTAGAGGTTACATGGACGTAGGAAATGTAAGACCTGTTTAAAATATTTTAAGACCTAGAACAAAATACTTCAGCGAATTTTAGACTTTTAAAGCTGACCCTGAAACCCTGAAAATACTAGTAACAGTCTTACAAATAAGGAATATTCATGCTTTTATTAGTTCAAGGTTGGATTACTGTAATCAGTCCCTCCAGAAAAACGCGATTATGCGATCGCATAATTTAAAGCATAATCCGCCAAAGTCCGCAAATTTATGCGGGGGCCGCATTCTTTCAAATACGCCGCACTTTCGCCGCATAAATTGCCGATTTCCGCGCAAAATATGCGGGGCTTGCATGATTGCATAATCCCAACATTTTCGTTGCAAAAAAGTCACATAATATATCTTAGCAGAAAGTTGAAAAATGTTGCGTTTTCTTCACACAAGAGCAGCCATTTTCCCCTGTTGCCATGGGAACGTTACGAAGTGACGTAATCATGCAACGTGAACATCATCGGAAAGCAGGGTGTTGGGGGGGATCACTTTTTTTTCTCTTTTTCATCAAACCGCAGTTCTTGCAAGTTCCTGCCATTTTTACAAGTTCCTGCAATTTCATCGCATAAAATTGCATAAATATCCGGCATATTCCATTCCATTTTTTAAGAAAACGTGCTGCATAATCAAGGATTTTTGCCCGCAACAATCACAAAAAAACTCTGGAAACTCTCATTTTTCTGGAAGGACTGTGTAATGCTCTTTATGTTGGTCTGAGTCAAACCTCCATCTCACGACTTCAACTTGTGCAAAATGCTGCCGCTTGCTTTTTAACAAATACATCTAGACGTGCACACATCACTCCCGTTCTCTACGCTCTACACTGGCTCCCTGTGCGTTTTAGAATCAATTTTAAGATTGTATTGTTTGTTTTCAAGGCCTTAAATGGCCTGGCCCCGGAGTATTTGTCTGATATTTTAACGCTGCATGAGCACAACCGCTCGTGGCGGTCTTCAAATCAGCTGGTTTTAGAAGTCTCAAGGTCAAGGTATAAACGGGGGCTTTTGCAGTTGCTGCCCCGAGACTCTGGAACAAGTTATCCCCACTATTACAGATGTAGCTCTTCTTAGGTCCAAACTCAAAACCTATTTGTTTAGAATGGCTTTTAATACGTAGTAGTGAAGTGACAATTTCACTCTCCTGTTTCTATGTAACCTTTTCTGATTTTACTGTTTTCTATGTTTCATTCCTTTTGATATTATTGAGATTATTATAATAAACGTTGATTGATTGATTGATTAGGTATCTAAAGGTTCCACAGCAAATACGATCTGGTTTAATGTTACTATAGTTTGTAAATGGAACTTGAGTTAAGATGTTTTTGTAAATCTATAGCTGAATTTGATATAAATGATCCAAAATAAAGTTCTAATAATAAATCTGCTGCAGGTTCTTGCTGAACATCTGCTTCCACGCAGTACAGACAGAAAATGTTTTATTTATACAAAAAAGGGCGAAGATGTCTTGTTTGGGATATTTGGAGTTGTTATTTTGTGTTCAGCTTTTGCAATATTTATTGGCAGTCCTGCCAAAAGAAATAGGAAACAGATGTGGAACCGAGAGGGAAAGATGGGTGCGGCACCGGCTCAGACCAGTTTATGAAACTTGAAGTGATGAAATTCTGTGGTCCAATGTCATCAGACCTTATGAAACTACTCCAAAATAACATTATACATCAAAGGAGGGGGTACGAGAGTCAAGTAAATGAAGTGAGTTTTTTGGACCAGTGCGATCGACTTCAGATTTCATCATGACATTAATAATAAATAATAATAATAAAAAAAAAGAAAACAAATGAGTTGTTCAAGGGGAATTTGTGGAGAAAATTCAGACTGAAGACGAGGGACGATCTGTGTTAGCTCTCAAAAACTGATGATTCAGCAGAGGAGGTGCTTGCACACGAAGCTCTCAACCGCCACAACAAGACGCCGTCCTCCTCTTCCTGCCAACAATTCGCAAAAAAGCAGTGAGCGATAGGAGGCAGACAGCAGTGTGAAGTATGGCCGTGTCCTTGGCAGCCGAAGGAAGATGGATACTGGAAGTGGCTCTGCACGATGCCAAGATCCCCGAGTAACATTAGGAGGATTAGACTCGTGGCTTTGCTGCTAAATGGGATTGATATTTTTTAAGGTCTGTCTCTGATATCGCGGATGTGACTGATGAGGCCATCATTGCGCTGCAGTCCAGGCTGGTGGTCAATAATCAGATTTTCCCTCTCGTTGTCCGTTTGCGTCTAATGGCACATTTGTTTTGTACTGCTTTCCCTGGAAAACATTTTATCATGCCAATAAAGATATTCACATCTCATTCTGACTTTTTTTCATGTTCAGGAGGATTTTGTGACACTGTTCAAGAGAAAAAAAAACAAAACTTATTTGTATGTCCACGCCTGGTGGACCTGTGGAAGGAATCCAGACATCTTACTCTGTGTGTGTGTGTGTGTGTGTGTGTGTGTGTGTGTGTGTGTGTGTGTGAGTGTGTGTGTGAGTGAGTGTGTGTTTTGTGGTGTAATCAAGAGTAGAGGTGACGCTTGTTAAAATTTACTGCCTATAAAAAAAGCTGGATTGGATGGCATCTGGCCACCATCAGGCTCTGATAGGCTAACCTTGACTTCCTGTCAACAGCTGTCCAGTGTGGGAAAGAAGAAGAGGAAAGGACGGGGTGAACGGGGAGGGGGGGATGCAGGAGGCCATAAAAATGTCGATGGAAGTAAAAGAAACAGAGAGGAGGATACATTTGGAGGAAGAGTTTAAAAGCTTTGCTGTTGCATCACAAATGATTGAATACAATCTGTGCGTTTGTATTTCTGTGCTTGTACTTTGAGAGCACCAAAAGGCCTTGTTTTGTTCAATTCCTTGTATGTGTTCACACTAACCTGGCCATTAAAGCTGATTCTGATCTGCAGTAGTAGAGATGACTAACTTAATTTATATAAACATGTCATTGAACGCCACTTCTGACATGCAGCCAGCTTGTGTAAAAAAAGTTAACAGGGTGGTGAAGGTTAGTTGACCTAAAAAACAAACTGAAGAAGGAACACTGTTGCATGCAGAACATAGTTGATTAATTCATTGGTCTACAGCAACTACTCAAAATACTTTCTGGTATCCTTCGGCTTCTAGAATAATGAATTGGATATATTGTGGGTTTTGGACTTTTGGTCGGACAAAACAGGATGTCTGAAGGAGTCAGCTTCTACTCAAGTAAACGGAGACGAACATAAATATGAACATATATATTTTCTGTGTCCGCCCCGTGATTCGAGTCTGCTCCAACATTAAAGGGGTGCTTCCTTGGCCCATGCTACATATTTCCACCACGTTTCATGGAAATCTGGCCAGCAGTTTTTTCTGTAATCCTGCTACAGACAAACCTTGGTAGAGGTAATAAATGAACACATGAATATTTAAAGAAAAAATACTGCAAAATTTGTACTCGATATTTTACTGTAGCTAAAAAAAAAAAAAAAAAAAAGCATAAAAAATAGTCTACTTGATGGTATTAAAAGTAGGATATTTTGTGTCTCCTCCATAAACACACATATAAAGCACATGTACTACACACACATTTACACTTGTTAATCTGTAGTTGTAATTTTTCTGTCTGTCTTCCTGAACACTGTTGGAGAGCCATCTGAGAGGGAAAGCCCTATTAGCCACCAGACATCACACTGTGTGGCTGACAACACATTTAAAGAGCCATTTAGCCACACACACAACAACACACACACAAAAACACACACACACACACACACACACACACACACACACACACACACACACACACACACACACACACACACACACACACACACACACACACAGTTGAGTAAGAATCAGGCGCCCATTACGAGCAAGTGAGAAGTAGTTGCTGCCTGTGGTGAGTTGGGACACGTGGTGTTTTTCACAGTTTCTGCTACTATTTTTTTTTCTTTTTGCTATTTACGACCCATCCAGGCATGAGTCTCGATACAGTACATGCTGTAGATGATCTGATCCATGGGGTTTGCTGAAACATGTGAGTGATAACTGATAATATGAGCCGCATTAAAACTGGTTTACTCCTATAACATTTGTGTCTATTTACTTTCGTATTATTATAGGTGAAATCATTCCAGTCTAGTCAAAAACGTATACATTTAAAATCTGTTCAAACAGTCTTAAAGCTACAGTATGTGATTTAATGTGTCTGGATAGCATTTTAACAGTGGTACCTCCAAAGATGCACTCTGAAGCGGGGGTCAAAGGTTTTTTGTGTCGTATAACATCGTAAAAAGGATGACATTGAGGTGACAATCACTGTCAAAAATCACATTTTGTTTTACCATTGAATGCAAAGATACACTGTGTGCATCCTCAAGGACTAACAAACATGTTTTTCGGGGTGTTTTGTTAACGTCGGCCTACAGCCTGCATCTAATCTTTTACTGCTGTATTTAAATGTCTTGTCGTTACAAACTGCTGTCCCCAACAGCTGGTAAAAAAGTGCATCTTGTCACTCCAGGTGCTCGTGTTGTGCTTGTGAATCCCTGTGTATCATGTAGTGGTTGAACATGGAAATATTGCTATAACTCCACAGGTTTAATAGCAGTATAAATATTTTCAACCCTGCTTTTGGTTTACGACCCCTTAAAATGAAGCCATGTCGGGGTGTCCTCGTGGTCTAGAGTTTAAGCACCATGTTATTGCAACATCCAACCAGTGTCCAACCAGGGACTTTTGTCATATATCATCCCCATTGCTTTCTCTCTCTCTCTCTCTCTCTCTCTCTCTCTCTCTCATTTATTTTCAGATCTCCATTCAATGTTATCTGATAAAGAAATACAAATGCTTTGTGTTTGTTGTGTCTCTGTCAGTTTGGGGATGCAGGGGCCTTGTCTCTCCATAAAGTGCAATGACAGCACATTCATAAGAGGACAGAAGTGGAGGAGTGTGCGTGTAAAGATGCTCAGTTTGTGAGTCTTACTTGAGTGTCTCGGCCAAGTAGAAGCTTTGCTGTACGTCGTCGTGGTTGGGAGTTGAAGCGTAGACATCTCGAACGCCGCTGTAGCCTCCTTCTACTTTACAGTGCTGCTCCAAGGCCTGAGTGAGGGACAGTGATAGAGACGCACAACAGAAAGAGAGAATGACAACGTCAACCAAGCTCTTCATGTGCTTAAAATATCACTAAACCCCAGGGCGGATATTTGCTAAATATAGTTAAATCAATTCACCTCCTGTAAGCTTCCTTCCTGATTTGTGTTGTTTTTTGTGAAAAACCTGCTCTTAAAGTGCAGGTTTTTCACATGCTCAAAGTTGAAGTGTAGTGCCTTACTTACTTTACTTCAAAACCTCTAAATTTCATGTGCGGTATGAGAACATTTTCGTCCAAATTGCTCTTTCTAAATACAATGTGACGAAAAGCAATACAATGAACAACTGTTGTACCTGAACAGCCTCCCAGCCCCACTCCCTGTATTTGGGGTCGTGGGTGAACCTCCACATGTACAAGTAGGTCTCTATGACCTCGGGACGGAGGATGAAGTATTTCTCGTTCTGGCGTGTGGCGATGGCCTCCACCCCGCCGTCAAAACGGAACGCTTCTGGTCCCAGCTTCAAAGCTGCAGAGGAGAAAAAATATTGTAGATACAAAGCAGCATACTTAGTTCTTTTGTTTCTCGCCAGTGTCTTTGCCGGCAACCGACTCTGATCTCTCCGTCTCAAGAAAGATTCTCGGAGCTCAGTCCTGGAGACCCCGTCGCCTATCGCCTATAGTCCGCCAGCCAGCTTCTCTCTGTGCCAGGAACCCACCTGGACGCTTCCCCCCTCCCTCACCTGCCTACTCAATCTGTTGCACATTTCTTGTCTGTGAATCAACTGCTTAACTCACTCTCTCTCGGTCCGATCTGCTTCTGGATTTAACTACAGAAAATATGACACAAACGTAAAACCGAGAGGGACCAGTGCAATGGAAAACCAGAACTATTGTAGTGTTTATCGTCTTCTGTGTGTGCATACTTACCGGTCCTGGCGTAAGACTCGTGACACGTCCGGGCGATCTCGGCGGCCTGCTCCATCTGGTGTCCCGTCTTCTCGCTGGGCGCTCCATCAGCACCCAGAGCGATCATACCGCCTGCGAAACAGGTCAGGTGACCCATCTTATGCTCCAGCAGACCCCCCTTCCACTCCGCTATGTAGGTCAGCCCGCTGCTCGACTTCCTTATCAGGTTAGTTTCTATTGCCTGAAAGAAAAAAAGAGTTTTTTATTAGGGATGAGTTGTTCCTTACTCCTAAATCCTGAAAGTGATGATGAGTCCAACATTGGTCCCATAACCTGTAGTCATCCTCTTCTCATCACCAGCTAAATCTAAGAGTGTTAGTCTCCCTTTGACAGACCTTCCTCCACAGCGCTGCGGAGGAGGGTCTAGGGCTAGTCCACACAGCATTCCGGGATGGGAGAAAAACGTGCTCTGGTTTACTAGCATGTCTTTAAACCAATCACAATAGTCTTGGGCGGCACTAAGCGCTGGACGGAGATGAATCTGGATCGATGTGTAGCACTCAAAATTAGAGATGTATATTTGGTGTACCGACCCTTTAACACAGCACAGGTTGTAAAGAACAGACACAGGTTATCATATCAGTAATCATATCACTGCTGTGACTCAGATAATCACCCTGTTGCTGCTCTCTCTTCCCACGACTCTTCTTGGTAAATAAATCAAGAATGCCTATAAGCCTTGAAGATCAGGAGGGATTATGGGTAAAGTATCCCTGCATGGTTAATTCTGCATTTTAGTCGCCGTGTAATATATTTGCTCCTCAGGGTGTTATGGAAAAACAATCGGAGAGTCAGCTCTCTCCAGCTGAGACCCGTCACTTGTCACCACATCTTAAGTTGACAATTTGTTTAAACAGAGAAAAGCTGTCTGCGTGTGTGTGTGTGTGTGTGTGTGTGTGTGTGCGTGTGTGTGTGTGTGTGTGTGTGTGAGTATCTATTCACTTTAGGATTCTGTAGATTCATCTGCTCCCTGTCTTTGTCTTCTTATACAAAAAAATGCTTTCTCTGTATGTGCCATCATCTTCCAATCTGCTCAAACTCACTATCTGGCTCCTCAGGATTAAAGACGGAATACTAAATATTTGAACATTTTGGCATAGCAGCGTTTGAAGTGAAAGATAGTAAACTATGACAAAATTGCCACTTTAAGCAAAAATAAAAGTCTACATTAGTCAAGCAGAACCTAATTTAGTCTAACACCAGCTACAATCTCGAAATAGCCATGGTAACACGGTCATCATTTACATGATTGCTTCCATTATCTCATGATGAGCAACAGCTTCAAGGTTATTTGGGCGACTAAAATCCTTTAATATCCACCCTGCAGGGAGAAATAAATACAACAGCAAGACCACTTTTTAATCTCTAAAGATGACCTCATGTCTGTGGTCTGCTATTATCAAGCACACATGTATTATCCATGCAGCTCCCTATCTGTAAATAACATGTTCAAACATTCAACCATTCAATGACAACAACTTCCAATTGGAAGTCACCGGCAGTAAATTATAATACATTCATAGTGGACTAGTGCTGATCCATGTAGTGTTTACGTTTTCACACGTTGATATGTTGATGTCGAAATTGAAATAAAGAGCAATGTTGCATCACATTCAGCCATGCGACAGACCGCAGTTTTCAGTGGTAGTAGTGTAACAGATTGGAAATTACAGCCCTCAGAGATCAGTGCTATAACACGATGTGACGGCCGGGACAGAAAAAGTGCTTAACACCATTCACAGATGGCGCGTTCAGGGAGCTGTGACAAACTTTCATGCCATGAGACCTTTAAACGTACAATATGTAACCTTCTGCCGCTAGGGGTCTCTCAATTAAAACAATGGATGATAAACACGGACTTCTGATGATGTTTTGTAGTTGTGTGGAATTATTATTATTTTTTTTTATTGTTATTGTTTTCATTGTTAAACACCATCGCCTATTAGAATGCATCTGTTCACAGACGAGTTTACCCATTTAAGATTATTCACGTTACGTTTAGTAATGTTTATTCATGTCATTCTAATAAAATAGCTGCAGTTGCACCAACATAATTACATTTTGTTTTTTTATTCGATTTGTACTGGTAGCTGACCATTTAGCTAGTGAGCAAACAAGCTAACATTAGC
This sequence comes from Perca fluviatilis, assembly GCF_010015445.1. Lineage (NCBI taxonomy): Eukaryota > Metazoa > Chordata > Actinopteri > Perciformes > Percidae > Perca > Perca fluviatilis. The sequence continues at coordinate 28,153,286 of NC_053129.1, read as the reverse complement.
CAGCAGCTAAAACCACTATAATCACAATACCTTTTGGATGTTTTCAACACCTGGGGTCCGTTTCAGGAAGGAGGTTTAACAAACTCTGAGTCTAACCCGGATCTCTGAGTTGATTTACCCTGAGATGGGAAACTCAGAGTTTTCGGTTCCAGAACAGCTGATATGAGTTGGTTCAATCAACTCAGAGTATGTTCACGCGTGTGCGCCACCACAATAAAAAGGCAGTATGAATGGAGCCATGATACTACGATTCACCATGGTAACAGCCACAAACAAATGGGTCGGTGGAAATACTCATGCGCACAAACAGCGAATTTGAACCTACTGTCTGTGGTTTGAACATGCATTTCGTTAAAAAAGCAAGACAGCGGCTGCTGCTGCAACAGAGAGAGAATTGGTGTGGGAGAAAATTGCTGCTCGAGTCAATGCGTGAGCATTGACAGTGTATTAATTTCATATTTAATCACAGTTAACTTATAATATTACTGGTGAAAACTGGAATTGTATTACACCTAAAATTTCATTTAGGTGCAATCCTGCGGGTGAAAAAGTAAGCACTTTGGGCTGCATGTTTGTATGAAAGGTGCGATATAAAAGTTAAAAAGTTATAAAGTTGTCTGAAACTAAGTATAATTACGACTCCTGAGTCAAAGTCACAACAACCTTGATTGAGATGTCTGGTGTGTATGTGTTGTCAGCAGTGTGTGTGTGTGGTTTACCTGCAGGGCATCATAATACATCCTCTTGCCCTCCTCGTCAGTCTTGTCAGACATCAGCCAGGCCTTGAGCAGGTATTCATAGAAACTGTCACCTAGGCCACCCACGGAAACGTGATCTGCAACACAAAGATGAACAAAGATTATATAAAACACACACACACACACACCTCCTACATGTATGCTGCTTTGGACCATCCATAGCTCATCCTCACATGACACAGGGTGAGATATATGTGTGTGTGTAATAATAATAAAGGGAACACAACTACAGTCTGTGATATACTACAGTATTATATGTGTGTGTGTGTGTGTGTGTGTGTGTGTGTGTGTGTGTGTGTGTGTGTGTGTGTGTGTGTGAGAGAGAACAAGTTGTTATCGTAGGTGAGCTTCAGCCAGCCTAGCTGAACTTTTGCATTTGCCCTGCTGATCGCCAGTGAAGGCTCATCCATATGCATGTGTCATTAATAGAGTCCAGCCCTGTTTGTGGAGCGCAGAGATTAAATGTCAGCTGTGATCATCTTGAAGCGAAAAGAAAGGAGGCAGGTGGTGAAGATTGGTTTTGAGCCGATAAGAGTACCTGCCGTCCTGCGAGTTCATTATCAAAACCATGGAGCAAGAGCACCGCGCCATCGAGAGAGACGACATGCTTAAAATAGAGCGGTCTGATTATAGAAGTCACGAAAGGCGATTACAAATTCATGTATAAACATATTTCTGATGCACACTTCGAAGCAGAGAGAGAGGGTGGAAACTATGACTCAGCATTCCTTATCCACCCATGGTAACATAACAGCTGTTCGGATTAAACATAAAAAAGCTGAAACATGACTTGGTTTTCTGTGTATGTACAGCATATGAAAGACACGGGAGGATTTCTGTGAGGCTGTGGTTTAGAGATATTTTTCAACAACATTAGGCTGCAAACATCCCAAGGTCATAATTTATTTAACAAATGCATTCCCATCACTATTGCATAATTTTTCTCTAGATGAAAAACCCTCTCTGACTATAACAAGCATAAAAAGAGACTTTATTTTTGTGAGTGAGGATTTGTTCTGTTAAAACTTGCTGTTTCTATTCAGCATTTCTAATTGAATGTCATCATTTGCATAAAATACTTTGATAAAAAGCACAGATACTGGCTGAGGTTAAGAATGTCACTAAATGCCAACAATTATAATGTGCTGTCAGTAGCTTTATTCAATGTTTTAGGCTTCAGATAATAAAAGGTAAGCAGACCAGAGGTGCAGGTCCATATTTAACCATCACAGATACCAAAAGCCCTCCAATCAAGGGCTGGGTATCAAAAACAATACCAGACAGGAGGCATACCAGTGGGTATTAAAAACTCAATAATAAAACTGTATCAAAGGTATTTCTCATTTAATGTCACGACTTTCTTGTGGAAATCAAGCCAAATATGCCCTGATTTTTTGCAGAACAGTGACTTGCCTGAACAAACATGATAGTTTTATAAGGTGAAATGAGTATTTAAGCGTATCAAGCATAAAAGGTTATTAAGTTTCATTCATTTCAAAACTGAAACGTTCACAAGCTTGAAGTCTCAGCAGATCATAACAACTTTAGAGACACAACTTTAGCTTTTGTGTTGATTTTCAATTTCCTTTTTCCACCTCTGCATGCGTCCTTCCCTATTTAGTCAAACACCACCGTCTCAAAACAATAAATCACAGAGAACATGATGTGTCTGTACTATTTTGTATGCAGACGCCGTTTCAAACAAAGTCAGTTTTTAATCTATTATCGGTCTAATTTGCCTAATCTCTGCAGTTCTTGGTAGGTGGCAGAAATGAAAACACAGCAGGCTGAAGGATCATTTCTCTGATGTTCCCGATGTTGTGTTTAGGCTCCTGGGGCTCCATACTACCAGGCATTATTTAGTGAAAAAGCCCATTAAAGATTTAGATAAACTGCCACTGAAAATTGGACTTTCATTTGACAGGTGATGAGAAATATTACTTGGATGTTACTCTGGTGCTGTTGAACATGCATGTTGCTGTTAGCTTGCCAAAACATTTAAGGATTGGTTCGACATTTTGGGAAATATGCTTATTTGTTTATTTGCAGAGAGTTTGCAGAGAGACACTTACATTTGTCCATTATATATGAGGCTAATGCCTTGAGATGGTCAATTTAGCTTAGCATAAAGACTGGAAAGAGCACCCCTAAAAGCTTACTAACTAACATGGTATATCTTGTTTATTTAATCTATACAAAAAAAACAATAATTTGTGGTTTCGAGGGGTTATGTGCCAGACCATTTCCTGGGAGCAGTGACTTCCTGAAGTCTCTGTTAGTGATGACAATGCTAATTGTCTCCTGGCTGTAGCTTCATATTTAATGTAAAGACAATTAACTGGTGTCAATCTTCTCCTCTAACACTCTGCAAGAAAGCGAATAAACGTATAGTCCCAAAAAGGTCGAACTGTTCCTTTAAGAACGTGATAATTTGATAGTAGCTATGTTGAGGCTTGTCACTTTCAGTTTGTTTTGAAGTCCAATTTCTGCTCTCCGGTGGTTAAAAATCGCTTAAAGCTGCTTTTAGAATGGGTTGAAAAATAGATTGCGATATGAAGCCCTTCTCCTGCCACTTGTCAGTGTCAATTTCATTATATCTACTCAGCTGGCAGTTTTCAGCGACATATGACACATGGCATTAGGAGAGACTTTTACTGTGGGTTCTTCCTCCAAACTATACCTCAGACCCCTTCTCTATTGGTCTATATACACAACGTTACACTTCCGGGATTGTGCCGGATGTCCCTCATTTAGGCCGGATGTCTGTTACCTTGGAACGTACACATGTTCCACCAAAACAAGTTCCTTCCCGAGGCTATTTTGCAGAGGCGCCGTTGCTCCGTCCGCCGCCCGAGATGATTGTGATTGGTTTAAAGAAATGCCAATAAACCAGAGCACGTTTTCTTTCCCATCCCGGAATGCTGTGTGGACTAGCCAGACCCTCCTCCGCAGCGCTGTGGAGGAAGGTCTGGCAAAGCGAGCCTACTTCTCTATTAAACATCTCTCGTTCTGTGACTTCATATGTTCCTCTACTTTTCCTCTCCAATAGCCCCGTTCTCTCCTCTTCCTCACCTCTCCATCATTATCGTCATTACCTTTTCAGCCACACCGTTTGAAGCGTCTGATAATCGATTCAAAATGATACGCCGTTACCACAAGCTGTCAGAAAGGCAGCCACGTGAACGGACACATGAAAGATAGGGCTTGGGAAGTAAAAGAACAAATGTGACCAACATTTTGAAATAAATATTCCAAAGTCTACATCATCAAAAACTGAAAGCTGCCTCACCATAAGACCTGCAACTATTGATTACTTTCACTGCCCACTGACACTGACAAACTGCAGACTATTCTCTCAATTTATCGTTCGGTGGAAAACAAATAAACATTTTTCTTTATCCATATCAAATTTGCCAAAGCCTAAACTGATGTATTCAAATTGCACCAAACAGCTCAAAATCAAAAGAGATCCAATTCATTGAGTTATTAATCGATTATCAAAAGAGTTACTAATCAAGTTTTTAATCGAACAACTAATCCATTCTTCAACTGTACTGACCATAGAAGGTTTTTTAAAAGATTATTTTTGGGGGCTTTTTCCCTTTATTGTGTAGAGACAGTGGATAGACATGAAAGGGGGAGAGAGATGGGGGATGACACGCAGCAAAGGGCAGCAGGTCGGATTCGAACCCGCTCCGCTACGGGACTTACTTACTACAACATGGGGCGAACGCTCTTACTGGGTGAGCTAGAGGCCGCCCCCATAGAAGGTTTTTAACAAAAAGAAGTCAGTGGATCTGACAGCTCTATTAAGGAGCTCTATAAAAAGTGGCATTGAGATCATTTTTCATAATAATTGGGGGCGAGTTCATCACTCTTAAACTTCTCAAATCTGTGTGGGAGCCAGCAAAGTGATTGTAATATCAGAAGGACATTTGTATTCCTGGTTTTAGATCAGTACAAATTACAGGTGTAGGATAGTTTTCTTTGAAAGAGCAGCATTAAGTGCAGTAATCCAGACAAGTGGTAATTTGCATGCGTAAGTGTCATCTTGGGTAAGAAAAAGTCCAATCTCGGTGACATTCTTTGAGTGATAAATGCAAATTTCATCAATGTTTCTAATATCCGCCTCAAAGTTCAGGTTACTATTAACCCAACGATTTCAGCCTGTGATTTTCACTTTAATTACACTGTATTTTAATGTGGAATAACCATGCTCTGTTTCATTTTTATTCTTCTGCAGGAAATCATGAGCAAGTCTTGAATTTGTGTCTGCAAAACTGATAGGGCAGAAAGCAATCTGCCATGTTTTTTACAGTCAGTTCATAAGGATGGTCCACTGTGTTAAAAAGTGCTCAAAGCAGTATCCCAAAACACACTGACAACTTACATCCGCTTTGATGTGAGCAACTGGAATATCTAGGTCCTAGAAGAAAATCGGTATGTGTCTATTAGAAGCTCGTTTTAACAGGGCTTAGTAATTGTATCTTAATGATAAAGTCAGTTGTCTCGCAAAAACTTTTCTTGCAGCATTTAGCCGAAAATACAAACACAGGAGAACAAATACTAGTTGGCACAACATCTAAGACTCCTGAGCTGAACAGCAGTGTTCCCACTCAGGAAGAAAAGGAAGACATTGGATGTGATAAGAGGATTGAGGAGGACTTACGTTGGCCCCACTGGCCGCTGTTGGGGTTCAGGTAGTTGGGATACAGCCCCTGGGGTTTGTCCAGGCGATTCAGTACTTTCCGGATGTTCATTACCTAACGATTAAAGAAATAAACCACTAAGAGCAATTCAAACACCACAAGTGAAAATGCAATATGTAAAAGGATTTTATGAAACGCTAGGAGAAGACAGAAGCAGTTACAAATTTGACATAATCAACATCCCGGTTGGGAAATAAGGTAGAGGGGTGAAGAATCTGGTTTGTACTTATTTTTGCTTACATTAAAAACACCTTTGACATTACAGACACTTCTAAAGTGCAAAAGTGCAAGTAGAAATCCTGAGCAAATGCAGCCATTTACTGTGAAAAACAAGCAATATCATCTATTCCCATGTGTGTCTGTTACCTTCTGTGCAAACTCAGGATTCCCTGAGAGTTTGCTGAGGTGCATGAACTCCAGATGCAGCGTGCCGTACTCTGCCAGGATGCTGCTGCCGCCTGAGGCCCAGGGCCAGTTTCTACCAATACCACTGGACAAAGATAGAAAGAGGAGACAGAGGTTTCTGTTTAGAACACAGGACAACAAAGAGACTGAAGCACGGGGCCGCACCGTGTTTGACACTTTGGCAGTTTCGGAGATGATCTGACATCTTTTTAGCTACAAGCACTCCCATCTCAACTTATTTTTTTATTGTGAAATTTTTGTATTAACTCGTACTAATAATACCCACAAGTGCTTTGTTAGCAAAGACACAAGAATACAGAATTAGTCACGTAAGGAAAGCAATTCATGTGCAAACAGAAAACCGGCTTGTCTCGATATTAAGCCACAGCTGAAAAGAGGCGATAAGTCCTCAAAAAGTCAGCTCAAGCCTCTCAGTGACTCAGCAGTAATACTTTTTGTGAAGGCTACTAAAATGTTACCGCAATGTACACGTTATTTTAGAAATCCGTCTCTTGCTTTAGTGACATTTACAAACAGTCTCAAAATGGATACCGACTACTGACACTAAAAGCTATCTTCACACTCCATCTGTCATATTTTCGGTTCATTTGTTTAGTTGGTTTCACACACTTGACTTTGGCAGCACTTTATATCCTTGCCGGGGTCTCGAGGTCAGTCAATCAGAGCTTAGGGACCCCACCCTCTCCCCCGACGTTGCCTGTAGTGACGATGAAGTTGACTCGACTCTCAGGCCATATGTGAGAGTTATCAACCTCTGGCATGCTTGACAAGGACAGAAGACTTAGCAACACTGTGTGTGTGTGTGTGTGTGTGTGTGTGTGTGTGTGTGTGTGTGTGTGTGTGTGTGTGTAGATCATTAGAGCCACTGACAGATCACTTCCAGACTAAGGACTGATGACTCTGGTGGCGATGCTTCAAGTAACTACTCATGAATACATATTAACAATTCACTACGCTGTGACACGCACGCACACACACACACACACACACACACACACACACACACACACACACACACACACACACACACACACACACACACACACACACACGGAAGTGTGCACTACAACAACTCCACATGGACATGTGGACATGAGCTGCACACTCATGTGAGACATCCAAAAAATAAGAAAAAAAAGGAGGAGGAGGAGGAGAAAGAGTGTGAATTGGGAGAAGTGCCATGCACACATATTGCTTCAAAGAGGTGGATGAACATACTAATTATCCTCCCTTCAACTCATCACGCTGCACAAGCCATAATTTGTTTCCCATTACACCATGGATTTAATCAAGTCAACCAGACACAGAGAGGACCACCGCAGCATCAGGCAGCGAGCAGAGATCAGGGTCAGAGAACATAATATGGTGAAGAAAGATCCCGTCACTGTAGGGTAGACCTGATTAAGTTGGGAGCTGTGTGTTTGTTAGCTTTAACCTGATGCAGACATATTCAAGTCTATGATTACCTGCACAAAAAGTTGAATGTATTGTTAAATCCAAAATATACAGTGTGTTTTAGAGTTCCAGCTACAACATTAGTCCTTTATCTCCACAACACTCTCCACTTCCCCTCATTCAACTTGTAGGCTTGATCTGTCTATCCATCTCTTTCAATCGTTTTATAAACCCTGTAATGAACAATAAATCCCTTCTCTTGGATAGAGTGAAGGTAAACACACACCTTTCCAACTCCCTCGCCAATCCCCCAAAGCCCCGCTGTGAGACAAACTAAATCCCTGTTAAGGAGAACAAAATAAAAAGACAGCAGGGAGAAGCTGCTGCATAAACCAAACAGACACAAACCAACGAGGGGCAGATATAAAGTAAAATACGGATAGATGAGGGTGTGTTTGGAATATCATTAATCTGGCCAGGGTGTCTGCATGTTTCTGAAAGAGAACTAAGACTACTTGAGATCTGAAATGCCAGCTGGAACTTAATTAGAAAAAGAAGTTTTAAAAACCAGAGCTGTCAAAACCCAGTCTACTTGTTTGATCACAGCTATTGAAGTTTTTAAATAACTTGGGCAAAATACGACACTGGGAATTTACGTAAAGCAATAAAATGCCGTAACTTTTCAAAGAAATAAGATGAATAAAAGTTGCTTTCATGAACAATAAAATGCACCGTTGATGGATTCAAAACAGTGAGGCATTTTGTCGCAACAGTCTTACTTTGTCTGTCATGACCAGTAGCTTAAGGTGGCTAATGTTAGCGAACGTTAGATAGATATCGCTCCACATCTGACATTATGAAGCTGTTTCAATAGCTACCGAGGGGCATTCATGCCGGTTTTCGGATGGAAACTTGTTGTTGCAGTCACTTCCCGTACTGGGATTGGAAACTGGCATTCATCCACTGGAATCTAGCACAATAAGACATGTATTACTCCATATTATGGGAGTCAGCTGTTGTGTTTGACTACTGATGCAGATGTCCTGGGTGGCCCAGTTTCCAGAGCACTGTTAACAACTAGCACGCTCTACATTTTCTCACGAGATGTAGCGAGAGTTATTACAAGCTCTGAGCTATTAAAACACAGTTTGGTTTATGACCTCTCCTTGCACTACAGACTCTACTGCAATATTTTTAAAAATACCGCACAGGTGTTTAAGGTTTGAGCATATATCCTTACAGAAGCCTCAACTGACATTCATCCTAATTTTGAATTAACTATCTAGCAATGATATCCACTTAGTTTTGTGGCCTCAGTCGGCTTCATTTTCACAGCCAGGGGTATGAAGTGAAGATTTGTATCAAAAGTTGGCTGAATAAAAAGTCTCAGTTTGTTGAATTCTGTTCACTAACAGGAGGCAGAGCGGTGTCTCTCTCTTTGTCATCCTGCTTTACAGTAGTTATGTAACGCAGCACACTGTAAAACGATCAGTAATTCTCTTTGCAAAAGTTAATTAAATGTTATGGTGACCTAGAACTAGAGGACTTTTTTTTTTTTTTTAAAGATTATGCAAAGCTTAGACTGATGTTTCAAAGCTGGTATTGAACTTTTTTTTATAAATCAAGAGCTCAGGCAGTATCAGCCACCTCTGATAGCACAGATATGATGCTGTTTGTTTGGCTAATAGAAGCTCATGCCCATAGATTTTAATCAATTTGCTTTGTCCACGTTTCATCTGGTTTCGTAACTATAATCATGAAGATGTGAAATCAGGCCAGTCACAGTTAAAAGAATGATGTTTTTGGTTTAGTATTGCCTTTCTTTTGAACATTCAAGGCTATCACACACTACAGTTTGTTTAAAGGTCCCATGACATGGTGCTCTTTGGATGCTTTTATATAGACCTTAGTGGTTCCCTAATACTGTATCTGAAGTCTCTTTTATATAGACCTTAGTGATCCCCTAATACTGTATCTGAAGTCTCTTTTATATAGACCTTAGTGGTCCACTAATACTGTATCTGAAGTCTCTTTTATATAGACCTTAGTGGTCCCCTAATACTGTATCTGAAGTCTCTTTCCCGAAATTCGGCCTTGACCAACTGCCACTTTGCTCGTTTGAAAGCCATGATGTCTCTCTCTCATGGGTTGGCCAAATTCTCTGGGCGGACAAAGCAGAGAAAGGGGAGGTAACCTTGCTCCTTATGACCTCATAAGGAGAAGATTCCAGATCGGCCCATCTGAGCTTTCATTTTCTCAAAGACAGAGCAGGATACCCAGGGCTCGGTTTACACCTATCACCATTTCTAGCCACTGGGGGACCATAGGCAGGCTGGGGGAACTCATATTAATGTTAAAAAAAACTCAAAGTGAAATTTTCATGCCATGGGACCTTTAAAAGGAGCATTTGGGTACAATTTCCATTAAAAAAGCCCAGCAGAAGATGTTCTTCCTGAGGACCCTGAAGCGCAATGGGCTCCCTCAGGAACTCCTGACGCGCTTTTATCGCTGCACAATTGAGAGCACCCTGACATACTGCTGCACCATGTGGCACTCCAGCTTCACAGCAGCAGAAAGAAAAGGACCTGCAGCGGGTTGTCAAGACGGCTGATAGAATAATTGGCTCCCCCCTACCAAACCTGAGTGAACTATACTCAAGCAGTCTTCTCACACGGGCCACAAACATCTGGCAGGACACCTCACACCCCAGACACTCCCTGTTCACCGGCCTCCCCTCAGGCAGACTGAGAACTCCCAGCACACGCACAAATAGACTCCGGAACAGCTTCTTCCCCAGAGCTGTGAACATATTACAAAAATCATACACGCATCCACACATAAAAAATAAAATGAATAAATAAAAATACACACATCTCTTACTCCCTCTTACCCCCTCAGTGCAATCGGACTCTGTGCAATAACTGCTGTGTTTACTGTTTTAGCTGTTTTATCTATTTATTGAGAATGTGTTAGTGTATGTGCATATGTGTATGTGTATATATATATATATATATATATATGTGTATATATATTTTTATCTTCTTACTCTGTATATATATGTATGTATGTATGTATGTATGTATGTATGTATGTATGTGCGTATTTATGTATATGGATGTGTATATCTTTATCTTTTTACTCTATGCTATTATTTGGAGAGAATTGCTCCAACAGAATTTCGTTGTATCACATAAAATGACAATAAAGATCTATCTATCTATCTATCTTAATCTCAGCAAGGACAAAAAATGCTTAAAAAGCTCAGGAAAGTGGAAATTTCTCTGAGCTTTTAAAAGGACTTCAACAACGCCATGGCAACTGGAAAAACAAAGCTAACTCCATACGCTGAGCAAGATGATAAATGGACCTTGTTCTTTCAATTACTGTTTCCGAGGTCAAGAATGAAGTCCAATTTCCACGATGAAACAAGTTTTAGAAGCTACCAAACACTAGCTAAGATCTTACGTGGGATCAAACTGCAGATGCAAGGTAGTTGACCAAGTTGTTTTAAAGAAACCTACAGTACAAACATCCTGGGGCTTCTAAGAGACATCTGAGAAATGAACGTTTCTTATACTTATCTCTGTCACAGCTGGACTGTTCATGAATGCAGTTTAAAGAGCACTTCAACAACCTATATCGTGGGAATGTCTGTAAAGATAATCTGACATCGTGTTCTCTGCCATGCTGTTTAGTCACGAAACAACAAAAAGGGCTCAAAGGGTCTGTGCAACAAATATGGATCCAAAGTCTTGACCTAGAAAAAACTGGGTCGTTACAGATAGATGCCACTTTGAATTATGCGGGTTCGCATCGGAGGACATATTCCAGTCCTCTTTAGGGTCAATCTGGTTTATCCTTTTGGGGGTGTCTAATCTTCTTATTATTCAACCTCTCACACCCGTAGCCATTTTCCTGGCCAGCTGTGAAATGACAAATCCTAGCCTGCTAGTTTTATACCCTGCAGTCCATTCAGCAGCGCCAACAGCAGTAATTTTAATTCGGTGGTGCCAAGCAGTAACCTGGAAAAAAAGAAAAGGCATTCCATCTCCATAAATTAGCATGTCACGCCAGGAAGCGCCCTCTCATGCTCCTCTATGTTCGGAGGACTCCTTCAATTCATTTGTACTCTGTATCTGGATGAAGTCTATATTTCCGCCCAGTTTTTTGTGTCTGTCCTCCTCCTCCTCCTCCTCCTCCTCATCTATGCCATGACCTCTGTTTCCATCCTGCTTTTCTTCCCTCAATATCTCTTCCTCCCTTGTCTTAAAATCTATTGTACTTCTTCTCCAGGCGCAAAGAAAATGTGAATTGCGATAGATTCACAGTTAGCAACTTAATTAGAGGCCTTAAATCATGGCTGCCTTCCACTGCCTGAGGTTACTGCCGAGGAGAGCTGCACTGAAAGCAAGTGTGTGCGTTTGTGTTTGCTTTTAAAAAAAAAAATCTCTGGATACCCTAAATGCCAGACTTTTCTTGCCAGTTGTTAAAAAGAGCCTCAGGGTAGTGAGACAGTGTTACTACCAACACTGTGATTGTGTATCTGCTGTATGTACAGGTGTGTACTCATAACTGTGGCCATGGTAAGAACACCTATAAGGGTTCCTCCCTTTGTCCATTGGGTAAAGAGCCCTAGAACCAGTGTTAGGCGCCTGACACACCCTAAAAATAATTATAACTTAACCTGAAAATGAAGGCCGCGAAACTTTTCTTAAAAAAAAAAAAAAAAAAAAAAGAAAAATAACACTCAAACTCGCCCCGATACAATATACCGCCCGTCTTTAATAGTTCATCTGTGATATCATGACTACTGTTGTATATGTCAGCTGATAAGAAACAAGAAATAGCAGCACAAATGCAAAAGATACATTTGTAGTAATTCAGAAACCGTGTCGCCATTACATTTTCGACCAGAGAGTGCTGCCAGGTTAATTTTTTTAAATTTCAGTTTTTAAAAACCAAATTTTAGGGGATCTTTATAAAAGATATGTGATATTTTTTAGTTAAAAAGTAAAAATATTGTTCATAAATATGAGTTGATACATTGATTTTTATCTAAAATATTTATATTGGTAGCGCCTCAAAAATCCAGTATTGGTTGGGTTCTATAAACGCATTAATTATTTAAACCCCCTCTTTGTTTTACAGCTTGTTCTAAATTCAGTCCCATTAGTCTAACATGACCTAACCTGAACCCATCAACCAGCACAAACAGAATCAGACCACAGTAGTTAACACAGTTCTGCTGAAAACTGCCAAAACACCATTAAGTGCCCTAAGAAGCAATTTTGTCCCTTAGGACGACACAACACTGCTCCTCTGCAATACATTCTACCATTACGTGTTTTTGCTGTAGACAACACTGTCTCGGGTGATAAAACATACATCTGGTAACAGGTATAACAGGTTATCTGTTTGTTTACAAGACTTGTGCCACTGGCATATTGGAAGTGAGACCACACTACCAAAGAAAGAAACCGTCAGAGTAGAATTTCATTAGATTTCTGGATTTTAATCATTTCATTCCACATTTCACGACTTCTCCTGCTGCCATGCTGACGACACTCAATTCTACTTTTACTACTTATTCTACTGTTGCAGCTCTAGATGAAGATCCAAACCAGCTGCCTTAAATGTTAATACGCTGCCATTGATCTTTACTAAGCACAGCTAGTTCATTTTCCTATCACATCTAGAAAAAAAGGCTCCATGACAGAGTGCTACTTCACAGGGTCACCCAGTGTGACAACCTCTCTAAGCTGTACTAATAGAGCCATTCTCCATCTAGGCCTATTAATCAAACTCTAGGACCCCAAGAGCTAAGGATTGATTGCTTCAGCATCAGAGCCTGTAGCTGAAGGAGTAATTCTGTCCCAAACTGATATTTCTTTCTATGGAGATAAAAAAAAGGGCAGAGTTCGCTTTAACTTTGCAGCGTCATTTAGATGATGACATTGTTTTTTTATCAGTCATCTGGCTGGAAAGCAGACACTTTCTTTGAGTGGATGTGATGGTGGACAGCTAACTTAAAGATATATACGGTGTATATATCTATATATGTATATATGTAGCTCTTTAATTCTCTGTGAGAGTAAAGTCTGAATAAACACCTAACATTTTAAAACTTTCTTTGCCATTGGTGATTTGAAGCAAAAGTATTTTGTAAGCATGGCATTTGCAAATTACATTTTAGCGTTTTTCAAAGCTTTTTTTGTCAATTAGTGAAACAAAATTTGATGTGTGTGTATGTGTGCGTGGGATACAACGATCACCATGATGCCTGTAGAGAGGAATGAACAGTTCATTTCAGGGCGGAGCACGGATCCAGATACCTCAACACAACCCAAAACACACACAGACACACACTCACACAATGCCTCATCCCATTAAGGCCAGTCAGTATGCAGTGCAGTGGGAGTGATTTGCAAGAGCTTTATCAGTCTGAATGTTAATAGAAGAGCTATGGGACATACTGGCCGAAGCAGATAACGACTGGGTAACTAGTGTGTGTGTGTGTGTGTGTGTGTGTGTTTGTGTGAAAAAGTGAGCGAGAAAGAAAGCGTCAGAGGAAATAGGCGAAGCAGTTAGTTTGTAAAGTACTGCTGTGGCTTCCATTGTTAAACCACAGCAACTTAATGTTGTAGGAAGCCACATATCGACATACAGTATGGATACAGACAGAGCATCTGTTAAGGGATTTTCATTATGGCTCTGTTTCATACGATCTTTTGATTACTTCATACACTAAGTTGGAGCAAATACATAAGATCAAAATTGTTGTTATTTACACGTGATAATGTTATGGGATAAATGGTTCAACTGTGCTGAAATGCATCCAATGAAATGGATATGACACATTTGTTACATCCCCCAATTATTACTCGACTTTGCCAAAACTTTTTCCTTTCCTGGCTTAGTGTATCATTATTCAATAACTTAAAGGCAAGTGACATTTTTCACAGAGCAGAAAAACGTGAGGTTTTCCCAGAGTAAAAACAAACCTATGCAGCATTTAGTTCTCTAATATTAGTTGTCAATTACCTGTTAATGCCTGTGTTTTGATTTAATACCAATGAAGTACATTTAAAACCGCTAACAATGTTCAGAACTTTTTCTAATCCAAACTTTTTCATCTAGACCACAACATCTTTTGACTGAATGTACTGAATTAAATATTTCCTCACCAACGGTTGCATACTTAATAAATGTTCTACTTCCACAAGTCTCTGATGAACGTTTGAAAATCATTAAGTCATGAAGGAATAAAAGGAGAGTAGAAAAAAAACACACAACAACCAAACAGGAGAGTTTTCTCTAATAGTGTTCATTCAACAGAATATTTCACTGGAAGAGTCATCTTGACTCAGAGAAGCTATTTTTTTTTTTTGCCTTTGTAGTTCTTTTACTCGAATGATCAAAGCTGAATTCAGGGACAAATGTTCCTAAGTCTATCTGGCTGCAGTGCCACCAGATTTGCTATGTTGGGGCCGGAGTCTGTGGCAGATCAAAACGGAAAAATCAATCAGATCTTAGCAACATTTTCTGCTCAGTTAGTGGGAATCAATGGGTTTATTCACAGAGAGAGAGAAACATAGGGGGGGCTTAAGAGACCAGGGCCAGCCTCTGGCAAGTGCTCTAATTCAGCCTTATTTTGACTATGAATGCTGCTCATGGTACAATGGTGTCTTAAAGCACCTGAAACATAGGCTTCAGACTGCTCAAAATAAGGTTATAAGGCTTATCCTGAACCTACCCATGAGATTATCATTTTGAGACTATTGGGTGGTTAAAAGTAGAAGATCAAGTCTCTCAGATTCACCTGTGCATGGTACATAGGACTGTCCCCAAATATTTAATCAATTATTTTAACAGAATGAGAGATGTTCACAGCTACTCCCCCAGGGGGCAGCTCTACTGATTTTGTGCCTCCTAGAGTTAAGAGTAATTTAGGTAAGGAGTCCTTTTTGTATGTAGCAACAAGCCTGTGGAACAGGTTGCCAGGAAATCTAAAGATGGTCAGAAGTTTAGGAGGTTTTAAGCAGGCACTGAAAAAAATGGCTCAGATGCCAATCTTAATATTTTTTTATTTTTATTTATTTGATTTATTACTGTATTGTCTTGATCGGTCTATTTAATATATGTATGGATGTGATGATTGATGCATGATCTGCTGCCACTTGCTCTGACCTCCAGTGATTTAACTTTTCGCCTTGCTGCAGTGATGTACAGGTGTACCTTAGGACCCCGTGACATCACAGCTGGGCGTGGGTACAGGTGAAACAGGGCGCATTTCCGATCACACCAGTGATGTTAGCTGTGGTCAGAGGTGAAACTTCATCTTGACACCTAAATCTGGTGTTACATTACTCCGATAGCCATTTAAAGAACCAGACGTCATAACTCAAAACCTATTGAAGCAGTCTGCACTTATTTAGTAGCGGCCTTCAATACAAAGTTTTAATCTTTAGAAATAAACTAAAAACATGTGACAACATTCTCCTTTTGTTGAACTTGGGTATAAGGAAGAACAAAAAGTAAATAAGACAGTAAATTCCTCTTGTTCTCTGAAATTAAAACCCAGCAACAGAGAAAAAAAACCAGGTTTACTTGGTGTAGAAACGACGACAAGTTTTAAACTGTGGCCTTGTTTTTTTGCCGCTTTTCTTCTTTTTATTTTTTTTAAGATAGCTACAGGGCAGAGCGATAAAAAACTGCAGAGAGGGAATAAAGAGAACAAGGCCATGGAGAGGAGTGTACAGAACCTACAGCATGATGTCCTGAAACTGAAGGAGATACTGGGTCACTCAAGGCAAGATGGATGGACCGAGGAAGGACGGAGAGGGAACACAGGAGAGTGGGATGTGAAAAAGAAAGCTTTCTGACAAATGAAGGAGAAGAAAGGAATTGAGAGTAAAACAGAGAGAGAAAGAGAGAGAGGGGGGGGGGAATAGGGATGAAGGAAGAGATGATAATTGGGCCTCATTTGCAAGTGAGCCTGTGTGTGTTTTACAGATTTACTCTGCTACAATCTGGGTCAAGGTTGTGTAGGCAGTCTAACAGCTCCGAAGTACACTGCTTCAAAAGCACTTCACTGATGGTTCTTCTCAACTACCCATTTATGACAACTTTTGATGTGTTTCTATCGGTCTCTCCCTCCATCTCTGTCTAACCGGCACCAACCGAATAAAATGTATTCAAACAGGGAGACTTTGAAGAGATGTAAAGAGTTGTGTTTTCCCACAACATTTGATTTCTGAGCTGTGTTTTGATCTCATTAAAGCTAGAGTGTGTAGTTTCTGTCTCCCCCCATGAGGAATTCTAAGTAACGAAAACAAAACTGTCGGCGCGTCCACATGATACAAGCCTTCCGTGATTGTAGTTACTTGTGGACAAGGAGGACACGGAGGATTAAAAAGAAAAACACGGAGTCTTCAGAAGAGGCCATTATCTTCACTCGAGTTTCTGCGCACGAACACAATCTTCTGAAGACAGCCAGACTGAGAAATACAGAGAGAGAGAGAGAGAGAGAGAGAGAGAGAGAGAGAGTTGTGTGGAGCTGATAGTTTTAATTAGCGCTGTAGCAACTCATTTGGCAACGGCTTGAATGTAACGGACGTTCATTAATATCAAAAAGTTATGCAAAGCTTTAAGCTGGAAACCGTTTTCATATTAATTATTAACACAGCAATCCAAATGATATTGTCTACTTGTATTCTTTTAAGTCTGAATCCCCCTCATTTCCTTGAAATTAGCATTCTGATGATAATTGGAGGTTTGTGATGTAAAGCACTATGAGCTGGGAGCGTGTGATGTTGGTAGCCAGCTGTAGGCTATAGGCACAGCAGGGAAGTCATTCCCATAACAACAGCCGAAGCCAATGAAATAACTACAATAAACAATGAAGCCTAATTAGCAATGGCATAAAGGGGTCACCGCGGGTACACTGAGAACACCTGTTAAATGCCTAATGGACGTTCGTTTTATTATATATATATTGTATATATATGTATATATATATATATATATATATATATATATATATATATATATATATATATATATGTCACAAAAATAATAATAAAAAAAAAGAAAAAAAAGAGCGTCAATCTCCTCCCAGATTGGACCAATTAGAGCAGTGATGGGAAACGGATACGCTCTAAGGAGATGAAATATGCCAATATAATAAAAAAAAAACTAAAGGACATTGACTCTACTACCTCACACAAATTCAATAGCTCACAATGCACAAATCACATAAATAAAGACAAACGGTTATCATATAAACTACTACACAGATATATATATATTCACTCACAATTATTTTTATTAAACCATATTTTAACAAAATTCATCCCTGAATGAATGACACCTTGTTATAAGAACTGGTCAAACAGCAACTCACTGGACATGCAAACAGTACAGTGTAATGTAATGAGATACTCTATATTTAAAGCATGTGGACTCAAACCAACTTTTCATTACTTATGACTTGCAGTCCTAAACATTCCTTGGTCATATTGGACTCCCCTGATTTGCATGTGCAGAGATGCATGCGTAACCGCCAATTTAGGCAAAAGCTTGACGGGTCTAAATTTATGCTCCTACAAAGTCATTTCCAGGAATCAGTACGTGTAATTGAAAAACATGCATTTAAACAGATGACTGGTTGGTATTATGTGTACATGTCACATACAAGAAGAACATTTTCAGCTAGAAATACTTTAGCAGTTTAAGTTCCCTGCTCAGTGTTGCATTAGCATTAACTGTGGTGCTGGGCGTGTGTTACTGTAATGTGTGTGTGTGTGTGTGTTGTGTGTGTGTGTGTGTGTGTGTGTGTGTGTGTGTGTGTGTGTGCTTCTAAGCTATCATAGCTCAGTCATGCAGGTAAAGTCATCATCACCAGCAATCTGCTCAGGCCTCTAGGGGATGATGCATGCGTATACACATGTGAACGCACACACACATGTGAACACGCACACACGTGAACACACGCGCGCGCGCACGCACACACACACACACACTCTCCCTGGGGTGTTTCTCAGGAGGAGGACAAGAGGGTGTACAGAGTCCATTCACCCATATAGACACAACGAAAATGAAATTTGTCACAGCACGTTAATCGTCATGACAACCTGCCTTTTAATTAAGGTCTGACAAACAGCAGTGTTGTGTCTCTCTCTGGGGAAAGACTGATAAAAAGAAAATGGAAGCAGGAAAAAGTGCTCTTCTCATCACTTGTGACTGACAAAGGCTGTGGAGGATGGCAGACCGATAAATGTTCCCTATAATAGTGATATTGTGTCACATGTGTACTCGTTAAATATAGATAGGGTATGGTTTAGTTCAAGCAACTAAAACTACTCAGTTAAGGTCAGGAAATGGTTAAAACACAGCAGTGACTGATGTATATCAGTCTATCTGTTGATAAAAAGCTGAATTAAGTTTAATGAAGTTACTGCGATGTTATCCAAGTAGGTAACATGGACAGTGGAAGTAGGTTTAGTTTTTTTTCTCAACATTTTATTTCCTTTTATCTACTTCAATGCACCACTTCCAAAGCGAGGTTTTCATCACATATAGTAGCTTCACATTTTGGCACTTTAATGCCAAATTACAGTAGATACAAATCCAAGTTCGTCAACATGTAAGACACTCCGAAGAATACTATGTATGCACTGCAGTGTGGATCAATTCCACGAGAAATAAATCCTCAGAATCAATAATCAGAATCAGAATACTTTACTGATCCCCTCAGGGAAATTATTTAGTTTGCAGTTGCTCACAGTCACATTCAAGGTAAAATAAGAGTAAGAAAAGAGCAAGTGTATAAAGTAAATAAAGTGCTATCCAATAAGAAATAAATAAAAACCTTAAGTAGAAGTAAGTGAGATTAGGTTAAAAAAGATTGTTTTAAATGGATTGTACAAATTCTATTGTAAAATCAGACTGAATCTTATCCAGCTGTATCAAAAAGGACAATCTGGCTTTATATCTCTGTCATTAACTTGCGTGTGTTTCTGCACGTCTGTGTGTAGCAGTCCAACCCAGCGGCAGCCCCCTTGACAGGCTGTCACAACGCATTTATAATGGCCGACTCTGGCCTATAACCTTGTCAGCGTATTTAGAAACTTTCGGTTTGTCTTTTGAGTGGTAGTTGAGTTTTCGAGCCAGTTCTTGGCATGTCGTCCTGGATGAGAAACCAAACAACTCCTGTCAGACAAGCACGCTCCGTCATGTAAAACTAAAACATCTCAGCTCCGTGTGTGTGTGAGAGGAACAGAGAGGAGCTTGTGTTCGCCCGGCTCACATCGAGCCTCAGACCACAGATCTCTTTTAAGTATCAAAACCATAAAAACAGACCTGCTGCTTCAAATACCACCAGAGTAAAAGAGGGTGTGTTTGTGTATGTGTGTGAGAGAGAGCAAAGGGAGAGACTCTTGCTCTGCTTCCTCTGTCACTCAAATATGCGTATGCGTGTGTGTGTGTGTGTGTGTGTGTGTGTGTGTGTGTGTGTGTGTGTGTGTGTGTGTGTGTGTGTGTGTGTTCTACCTCTTGAGGTTAAGCAGAGCCCAGGGAATGCCGGTGGGCGTTTTGAAGGCTGGCAGCAGCTTTTCACCCAGCTCCACCGCCTTTTTACGGTACACCTGAGAAAGAAAGAAAGAAAGAAAGAAAGAAAGACAGCATCTCATTAAAATAGGTTTCTCTCCCCCATTTTCTTGACCAACACACTGACAAGTTAGTGATCTTGAAAATCACTAACCACAGCACGCATTTTTAGTATTTTTTACACGGGCAACCACATTCAGTATCAGACCCATTACTCAAGAATAGTGTGGTTGTTATTCCACTATCTACAGCGTTTTAGTATTACTGAGGGAAGCCATGGGATTGGAACTGTTATAGGGCTACAACTATGGATTATCTGCATTATGGATTAACCTGCCGATTATTTTCTCGCTTAATAGACTCCTTGATTGTTCAATTTCTCACAGCCCAAGGTGATGTGTTTAGATGGCTTGTTTTATTCACCCAAGAGTCCAAAAAACCCAAAGTCCACCCCCCCTCCCCCTCCCAAGTTCAGTTTACTATCATATAGGACAAAGAAAAGAAATCAAATTTTCACATCTAAGAAGCTGGAAGCAACATTTGGCAATGCTAATTGAAAATAAAAAAAAATATTTTGATTAATATATTATCCAAATAATTGCTGATTATTTTGACTACACGTCTAATTTAAGGTCTAAATTGTTATCAACTGCTGCGATAATTATAATCCTGCATGCATTTTCCACGTCTGTTGTTCTGGAACTAAACAAAAGTGACAAACTCATCTCAAAAGTGAAACGTTTTGATACAATTATGAATTTTGCAGTTATGTACACAGTGCAAGAAAACAGGAAATTCAAGCATTTTCTTTAAAATGTATACACATTTCTTCCCCTTGAATACCTATCAGCTACTGAATTCTCTTCCCTGGTCCAAGCTTTTGTGTTCGCATATCTGACGGGACAGCTTTGTATCAGTTCTAGCTGAGGGGTTATGGTGTCTCTTAGGGTGTCTGATTTTGTTGGCTGTAACGATGAAGTACTTCCATATTTGGCTTATGGCATGAGTTTAGTCAAGCAGTTGGGATAGAATGGGATTTGGCCCAAGGCGTGGTGGACAGTTTGACACCGTTGCCAAGGCTTCGGCGGCTTGACTGGCGCTGCTGCTGCTGCGAGCGTGACGTTTGTTTTTCTGTTTACTACTGCAATCCACATGGCATTTATTTTTTAAATCCCTGACCCTTGATGTAGAGCAGGAGTGCTCCTGTGGCACGGATTTATTCCACCAGAAATGGCAAAAACACCGTAAACCTGAAAGGTCGGAATTTGGAATAAAAATGGTCAAACCTGCGAATTAAACACAAACAGCCTGTCGTACACAACAGCCATATAAGATGAACGCTAAGTACTAAACACTATCTAACAGGGCCTCCTTTAGGAATTTTTTTAGCAGTGGGGGCAGGTCCGATAAGAATTTAAGCCCCGCCCCCACCAGACCGGAAAACAACTCTCCACTGACTTGTATTGCATGAAGGTGCCTCCTCGTCAATTCCGTCTGCTAGAAAACAACAGAAAAATGCCTAAAAGCTGCTGTGTGGTGATATACACTACCAACGATGTAAATAACCCATAACTTAAGTATTCATAAGCTGCCGACCAGAAAAACTGAGCTTTTACGAACACAAAAGTGGATACAGACGTGAGGAATCGGCAGGAAGAATAGGGAGACTGTGGGATCCTGACCCTAATTTTACTTTTTGCCTAATGTTATGTGTACAGCAAGCAGAAAGTCAAATATCCAAATGTCAGTTTAAGGCTAACTATATATCTGTAAGTTAAGCTTAAAAGGTGCAGTAGGTAAGCCTTATAAAACTAACTCTGTCATATACAGTCTATGGTACAAGCATGAAGTCGTCTCCACTGTTATCATTCCTCCATCACTTTCCTTCAGTGTAGTAATACCTCTCATACACAGACAGAGGTGGTACAGTAACATACACTATATCAGCAAGCTGGCAGTTCAATTCAATTGTATTTATAGTATAAATTCATAACAAGAGTTATCTCAAGACACTTTACATATAGAGTAGGTCTAGACCACACTCTCAGGGAACAGTTCTGTTCCCTGAGGATCTACCACTCAGCAGGGTGTGAGAGACGGGGGGAAGAAGGGGAGGAAAAGGTACTCGAGAGGGTACTTGTCAAAACAAAATGGCAATGCAACAGCTTTTCCTTCAAAAGTCAGAGGCAGGAAAAGGTTACTGTGAGTCGGACGATGAAGAGAGGCAACGGGAACGTGATATTCATGTGGAATGAGGATACGTGTCAGAATGACGAGATTAAACTAGGGCTGCTCCCTCTTAGTCGATTAGTCGATTAATCGGTCGTTTTGGTCTTAGTCAACTTAGATTTCTTTAGTCGATTAGTCATGTTTGATGCTTTTTTTCATACTGAATGACTTATTTCCAAGAAACGTACGAGCACATCTCTGGTAAACACAAGAATTAAAGTGGTGCTTTTGCATGAACTCAGATTTACAGATCTGTCGATTAAATCAACTAATCGATTAGTCGATACAATTGAGTCCGTGTTAGTCGACTAAGAATTTTTTCAATCGAGCACATCAGATTAAACATCAGATCATTGTTTGGGGGAGATCAAGTTTAAAATGCCCATATGTTTCAGATGCCAGGAGTGTTTTCTATGGACTTTGGAAACACACACACACAAACACACAAGTTTCTTATATCTTCATGTTTCAAAACGTATTTATTTGAAATATATTATTTGAAAAGGACTTACAAGATATAATATTTTCAAGCTAAGATTTGTGGTGACACTGTTGACACCAAATTACCCCAGTTTATTTGTTTGTGTGTTTGCGTGTGTGTGTTTGTGTGTGTGTGTGTGTGTGTGTGTGTGTGTGTGTGTGTGTGTGTGTGTTTCGGCCGGCACTGTGGGAGCAGGATTGTGTCGTAACAAGGCATGGAATCCAAGTGATTAATGCCTTTAATAATGGCAGGAGCACACTAAGGGGCAAAATAAAAACACTCCCAGGGAAGCACAGAAGAATAAATGAAACACACCCTGTGTCCAAGGCCATCAAGCAGTCTGCCAACAAGCTTTTTTTAATAAGCAAGTGAATTATACACACACACGCACATGAAGCTTGTGGCGGATGGCATTAGTAAAAACTGATGTTAATAATCACATTCATCCATCAGGAAAATGTTGTGTTTTTATTTCTAGGTAACCTGATAAATCATTATTTGGATTATCGGCATTGGTAAGTCCCTTCTTTGGAGCCACCAGCTGACTGTTTTGACTGCCAAAATGTTCACAGAGACTAAGAAAATCTGCATGACTATTATTTTAATAAGTAATGTACCTCTGAGTACGTGTCATGTTGTGATAAGGATAGGAAGAGGTTTCATAATAGGTGAACTGATAAAGAGAAGTAAAGAATTTTGAGTGCGAGGCAATTAATGATCAAAGTACAATCTTATACTGTTCAAGGGTTTCACTGGAATACTGCTGAGGTGATTTGATCTGCAGGCTTTGAATGTGTGACACGTGTTGCCACTAAAAGAGGGATCACTTTCTCCCCAAACTAATTAAAAACACATTTCCCTTTTTCTCTAAATTGGTCTCTGACTCTTACGGGATGCAAACTAGGATGAGTGTTGCCACCTCAAGCTTTTTTCCCATCCACGTAACTTAAAAGGTCCCATGGCAAAATTTCACTTTATGAGTTTTTTTTAACATTAATATGAGTTCCCCCAGCCTGCCTATGGTCTCCCAATGGCTAGAAATGGTGATAGGTGTAAACCGAGCCCTGGGTATCCTGCTCTGCCTTTGAGAAAATGAAAGCTCAGATGGGCCGATCAGGAATCTTCTCCTTATGAGGTCATAAGGAGCAAGGTTACCTCCCCTTTCTCTGCTTTGCCCGCACAGAGAATTTGGCCCACCCATGAGAGAGAGACATCATGGCTTTCAAACGAGCAAAGTGGCAGTTGGTCAAGGCCACACCCCCACACTCCACCTCAATAGCTACAGACACAGAAATGGCACATAATAAGGAAAGCTCATTGTGGGACTGGCTCTAGTGCAGGGGTCTCCAACAAGTAGCTCCAGTAGCTCGCGAGCAGGTTTCCAGTAGCTCGCCAATAGGTTTACAAACTGAGACACAAAATTACCATTTTTATATTTATATTTTATTTTTCATATTAAAAGTGAGGTAGCTAACTTTGTGGGCCATAGACGTGTAAAGTGGTCATTTTTTCTTGGACCCTGATGGGAAAATGTTCAGTGATGTAGCTATAACTATGTGGGCTAAAAGAAGTGCAAAATAGTCATGAACCTTGACGTGAAGTTAAGATTTTTCATAAGCTTTGGGTATTGCAATTTCAGCAAACAGTAGCTTCATTTAGCTTATGTGTGTTATGTAAATAAATGTAAGTGATGTGATGCAAGTAGCTCATGGCCACTTTCGTTCTAGATGAAGAAAGGTTGGAGACGCCTGCTCTAGTGGCTGTAATTCTGCACCAAGGCTGAATTTCGGGAAAGAGACTTCAGATACAGTATTAGGGGACCACTAAGGTCTATATAAAAGAGACTTCAGATACAGTATTAGGGGAGCACTAAGGTCTATATAAAAGAGACTTCAGATACAGTATTAGGGGACCACTAAGGTCTATATAAAAGAGACTTCAGATACAGTATTAGGGGAGCACTAAGGCCTATATAAAAGAGACTTCAGATACAGTATTAGGGGACCACTAAGGTCTATATAAAAGAGACTTCAGATACAGTATTAGGGGACCACTAAGGTCTATATAAAAGAGACTTCAGATACAGTATTAGGGGAGCACTAAGGTCTATATAAAAGAGACTTCAGATACAGTATTAGGGGACCACTAAGGTCTATATAAAAGCATCCAAAGAGCACCATGTCATGGGACCTTTAATTAAATATTTACAACGTTTATAAATAAAGGCAGTGTTAGTTGTTAGGTTGATTTGGTGAACAGTATATGGGTGCTAATATGATCAGGCTGACATATGAGGGTAATATTTTATTCATTATTTTAACATTAACATCTGATCCAGTCATCCAAGTGCATTATGATTAAATTGGAATGTACTACTGAAATGTGGAAGCATGTTTGAATAAGTTGTATTCTTTTTAGAGGAAGTCCTATTAGGATCTTTGGTTTTAGTGTAGAGCCTAAAAATAGTTGAACTTATATTAAATAACAAAATATTAGCTTTTGGCTTTAGCTTCAAATCATAAAGTTTGCTGTAGGCTTTCAAAGAGCCAACATCAGCCTCAAATCTGAACGTCTCCACAATATGAATCACAAAGCTGTAAAATAATAGCCTAATCACAGCAGGCGTTTTGGGATACAGATAAACGGATCGTTCGCCCTACAAAGAAACAACCAAACTAACGGTGAGGATTCAGGTCCGAGACTCATCGGAGAGATAAAGAGAGACACAACGGGCCGAGTTAAAGCCCCTGAGATGAGTAATGAAAAGAGAAAAAAAACAAAGGTAGAACGAGTAAGAGAGAGAAAAAAAACTTGCTCTACTTCCCTTTCTCTGGAAGTCATGGCCATTATGTTCGCCCTCCACAAAGTCACTTAATCCGAGGACGGGAAAGAGGACGAGAATAAAGTGTGTTTTAGAGAGATAGAGAAAGAATGAGAAACGGAGAGGGGGGAAAAAGACAAAGAAAACCAAAAGGACGAGTCTACCACCTCGTAAACCCCTGTTTTCTTGTGTGTGTAATTCGTGTGTGTGTATAAACTGAAGAAATTTCAGCCTCTTTGTGCGGTATTTTAAGGCTACTATTTTTGTTTAGGGTTAACTCTAAATGTAGGACTAAAAAAGGTTAGGTTTCAAGATATTTCCAGAACAAAGAAAACTAAGAGACAGCAGAAACCATTTTAAAGGTCCCATGACATGGTGCTCTTTGGATGTTTTTATATAGACCTTAGTGGTCTCCTAATACTGTATCTGAAGTCTCTTTTATATAGACCTTAGTGGTCCCCTAATACTGTATCTGAAGTCTCTTTTATATAGACCTTAGTGGTCCCCTAATACTGTATCTGAAGTCTCTTTTATATAGACCTTAGTGGTCCCCTAATACTGTATCTGAAGTCTCTTTTATATAGACCTTAGTGGTCCCCTAATACTGTATCTGAAGTCTCTTTTATATAGACCTTAGTGGTCCCCTAATACTGTATCTGAAGTCTCTTTATATAGACCTTAGTGGTCCCCTACTGTATCTGAAGCCTTTTAATAGACCTTAGTGGTCCACTAATACTGTATCTGAAGTCTCTTTATAAACTAGTGTCCCTAATACTGTATCTGAAGTCTCTTTTATATAGACCTTAGTGGTCCACTAATACTGTATCTGAAGTCTCTTTTATATAGACCTTAGTGGTCCCCTAATACTGTATCTGAAGTCTCTTTCCCGAAATTCAGCCTTTGTGCAGAATTACAGCCACTAGAGCCAGTCCCACAATGAGCTTTCCTTAGGATGCGCCATTTCTGTGTCTGTAGCTTTAAATGCTATTGAGGAGGAGAGAGGAGGGGGGGCAAGGTGGAGGCTGGGGTGTGGCCTTGACCAACTGCCACTTTGCTTGTTTGAAAGCCATGATGTCTCTCTCTCATGGGTGGGGCAAATTCTCTGGGCGGGCAAAGCAGAGAAAGGGGAGGTAACCTTGCTCCTTATGACCTCATAAGGAGAAGATTCCAGATCGGCCCATCTGAGCTTTCATTTTCTCAAAGGCAGAGCAGGATACCCAGGGCTCGGTTTACACCTGTCACCATTTCTAGCCACATGGGGGAACTCATATTTATGTTAAAAAACTTAATAAAGTGAAATTTTCATGCCATGGGACCTTCAACCACTCAACACATTAAATATAATTGAAAACATCAGATTTCAGTGGCCCGGAGTCAAACATCTGTTTCTAGACGTACCACTTGTGTAGAGAATTTAACACCAGTAGCCTCAAAGCAACACAAAAGACGTGTTGATTAAATCTTGATTGTTTTTTTCTTTTACCTCACAGTACATATAAAACCACTTGATCCAGACAAGTTCTCCAGAGGCTATTGAAAGGCTTTTGTGGGATATTATTCATTGTCGTGAGTGACTAAATGAAGTATAAGTAAGCGGGGACGGTTGAGGGGAAGTGAGTACATCAGATAAGTCAATACAGCTCTAACACAAACATGGCAGATGTATTTCCACAAGGTATGGATCGGTTCGTCTGTCAACAATGCGAAGGGGCCAACTGTCAATGGAGCGTTAAGCACAATGCAGCCGCTGTCACCGACACGTCTTTCTGTCTTTTTGGAAACAACAGATTCAAATTTCAGGAAAAGAAAAGAAAGATGACGTCAATGACAAGCAAAATATGAACGCTCACGGAAACACCGTGAACAAAAGAGTCAATTAATCTAGTGCACACCTTGTAGAAGTTCACCAGCCGCGTTTGTAAAAAGAAAACCAATAACCGGAACGGACATCTGAACACATCGATCTGGAGAGAGGGTACTTTACAAAAACGAGAGTTTTCTTGAAGCTTGGTCTTATTTTGTTTTGTCTTTTCTTTCTTTTTTTATTGGGCAACTTTACAAACAGCTATGGAGTGAAAATAGAGCTCTCACCAACTTAATTACTGAGATGTGGAGACCCAGCAACATCAATAAAACCACAATTAGACAAATGATTAGAAAGGTTGCCTCGAAATTATCTAGATAGATAGAGTTGGTCAAAACTATTTGAAGACATATATCCCTGCCCCTCCCCCTGTTTTGCTTCCATAATGTTACACAGCATAGTTGACATGTGTGGGGCCACATGTGTGTATAGGCCCCTATACGAAGATAAATCACATGAATTAAGGCTTATATTGGGGTTAAAGTTGTGTACAGAATATGGATGAGGTTGTGTTTAGAGTAAGACGATGGAAGTGGAAGGTCCCTACAAGGATTTTAACATTTTAAGTATGTGGGATTCTGTGTGTGTGTGTGTGTGTGTTCTCCCAATCAGGTTTCCAGGTCCAGTTCTCGAACCAGAATTGCAGTGTGTGTGCGTTGTGTGTGTGTGTGTGTGTATGATAATGTGTTGCAGTCCGCAGCGAGTCGCCTGGACAGCTCCCTAACTAAGACGAATCACCCAGCAAGTCTTGTGGGACATGTGGCCCAGAATACAACAGCGTCTGCGGGGACAGAGCGAGCCACGCGTGCCGACACCTCCGCCTGCCTTCTCTTCCTCCTGGACCCTGACACACTGGCCTCATCTCCCTCTGCCCTTTATCATCTCCTCGTTCCTCCTCATTTCACTGACACCCCCGTCACTCCAGGAGACCTGAAACGCTTTCCTCCTCCTCCTACTCCTCCTCCTCGTTTCCCCTCTTCCACTCCAACTCTCACTGGTATTCATCCATCTATGAAACCCTTCTTTCCTCTTCAACTCTTTCCTATTTCTTTCAATTCCTATCTTGCCGCCAAGTTATCTATCTGCTAGTCCCTTAACTGACACACACACACACACACACACACACACACACAACACACACACACACACACACACACGCACACACACACACACACACACACACACACACACACACACACACACACACACACACACACACAAAAAAGAGAATCTATTTATAAAATGCCAGTTGTATTTTCATACACATAGCCAAATGTTGTTGTTTTTTTCTTCAATTTTAAGTTATTTTTGTTGAATGCAGGGTTCAGTTTTGCATCTGTTTCATCAATACTTTTGTTGTTTTCTGCTTCTCGAATATAACAAATCCCATTTTCAACACAACATCTACTGCCCTGTTTATGCGGTGGCAGCACTGTCAGTCATTATCTCCACGTTTATATTCTGGCATCATAACCTCATTTATAAAAAAGGCCAAATATTACCTTTTGCATTCTTATGAAAAATATGCACTCAAGGATGCTTCGAGACAAGTGCTACCCAAAGATGCATACTGGTATAAAGCTTTTATTTTTATTAATGACAGATAAATAAGACATGTACTTCTCAGCAAAATCTACCAAAATTATTATAAGTAATTCAAATTAAGAAATTCCCATGTTCAAGTAGCATTAGAAAAGGACCCAAAAGAGAGAGTGAGTGTGTGTGTGTGTGTGTGTGTGTGTGTGTGTGTGTGTGTGTGTGTGTATATGTATGTATGTATGTATGTATGTATGTATGTATGTATATATATATATAAAGAATGAGTGCAGACTAAATGTGGAAAGAGTAAGCCAGTGAATGACTGTCTCGGTGTCGGCTGAATGAGGCCCGTTTGCAGGATGCTGCCCTGACAGCTGAACTGGAGAGGCTTAGGCAACACACACACACACACACACACACACACACACACACACACACACACACACACACACACACACACACACACACACACCCCCCTGATGAGGGGACAGCTTTCAGTGGTTAAGAAGCCTGCTGTGAATGGTTGCTCTTGTCCTCCTCTCCACTCTCTGTCAGAGTCTCTCCCTCCCTCTCTCTCTCTCTCTCTCTCTCGCTGGGTTTAATAACTTGCTTCGGGGAGGGAAAACACAGGATGAAGGGTGGAGGAAAAGTAAACACGGGCTTGAGGAGACAAATTAGTAATAATTAAAGCAAAGCAAATGGCAAGAGAGGAGAGAAGAGGAGGGGAGAGCATGGGAAAGGAAAGACAGAGGTGAGAAAAGAAAGGAAAGACAAGAAAAGAAAGAGGAGAGGAGAAACAGGAAAGACAAGAGGAAAGGAGAGGAGAGGGACAAGAAAGAAAAGGACAAAAGATTAGGAAAGAAGAGAAGAAAGAAGAGGAAACAAAAGCGTATATAAAAATATTGAGTAACGTAATGATGTCTGATATGCAAATTAATGAACAAAATGCAGAACAACGTGCTTCATATAACTTACAACAGTGTCTACTTTACATAGTTTCTCCAGCAGACTCATAACTCATAACTCATGACTGAGCAGTAGGGGCGTCAATCTTCACTGGTGTCACGATGCCATTACGATTATCCCGTCAACGATTCAAATCGATTCGATATACCGATCAGGGCTGGACTGGCCATCTGGCACACCGGGCATTTTCCCGGTGGGCCGACGCACTTTTGGGCCGAATCGCCGATATAAATAGGCCTTTTTGTATTTTTTGGCCGGGCCGGCCCATAAAGAACTCACAGCGGCCCATTGGTTGATTTTCTTTATTGGCACTGGCCTGACCCAATGAAATCCAGGAAACTCCTTCCCACTCCGGGCCGCAAATTTACGAATCCCACTATGGCCACGCCTCCCGGCCCTGAGACGTGAGCTGTAATAGTTATGCTGGAAGTTTAGCATTCACGTTAAAATGGACAAACGACCACCAAAGCGCAAGGGAGGTGCAGAGAAATGACAGGAGAAAAAGATTAAGAATCTACAGGCGGATTCCTCAAAATGTGCCAAAATGTCTGACATGTTTGGGGCTGTAGTAGCTGCTTCAACATCAGCATTACCTGAAGCCGAGGAGGAGGAGAGGTGGCTGGCTATAGAGAAGCAGAAACAGCATCACAACAGGGAAGAAGCTGAGGAGGAGGAGAGTGACCATGACAGTGAGGAAAAGATGGAAGAGAGAGTAGATGACGATGTGGTAAGGAGTAGGCAAATTAACTGTCAGGAACGGAGGGAGGCTGTGTGTGTGTGTGTGTGTGTGTGTGTGTGTGTGTGTGTGTGTGTGTGTGTGTGTGTGTGTGTGTGTGTGTGTGTGCGTGCGTGCATGTGCGTGTGTCACGTCATAACGATAACAAGCAGTTTGGCTGTAGTTAGTAGTAGTTAGTGGCTGTCAGGTAACCTAACTGTTTAAGCTTACATTGAAAATGCTAGCGGTTAGCCTGTTGGGTAGCTGAGCAGGAGTCTGTGTGATCTATAAAGTCAGTGTTGATACAAGCATCAGTGTTACTTGAATGGCTTAATTAGCTTCTCTTGTATTGGTGCTCTTTTCCAGGGCATATACTACTCTCAGCTTTACTGTAGCTTTTGGGAAGGGTTATAGTTATGGTTATAGTATTTAGCAGACACTTGTGTCCAAAGCGACAAAATATGAATCTTAACAATAGTTAAAATTAACAGTAAACTGTTTTTAAAATTGCTAAGCCAATATTAAGCAAAATAGTAATAATAACAATAATGGCAATACAATATCAAAAAATAATAAAAATACCATAAATATAGAAATCATAACTCTTAGAATGAATGAATTATTTAAGTGTAAGATCAACAGATAAGTCTTGAGACCCCTCTTAAAGGATCCAAACGATCACATGAACGCTGAACACTAGGAAACTCATATAATAGAATGCACGCATATTTTAAGAGGACTGTCTGCAGGGAATGTGTCTGACCAATCACAGTGGGTGTGGGCTGCCTGGGCCAAAAATGCCAGGGCCAATTTTTTGTCCCAGTCCAGCCCTGATACCGATGCATCACGGTGCGTCACCTCGTCAACATTATTATATATTGCTACAGATGGTTTTCATTTCAAATTCAAGCAGTCAGACATACAGTATATATGAACTCTCCCTTTTTACTGTATCTGCTCTTAAAATGGATACTCCCTAAACATAGCAGAGTCTGAACACAGCAGACAACAGACAAAAGGCAACAAAAAAAAAGTAACATCATAAACCATTAATCGATTATGGTCTGTCACCGCATCGATGCAGAACCATCCAGGTCGACATGGCGATGCTATGATTGATATCAAACACCCCTGCTAAGCAGGAGCAAATATAGCTGACATCCCCTAAGGTTTGGCATGCAAATGTCTCTAAGGTATTAAAACATTTCCCGGCAGAATATTTACCAAGGGAGCTGATGTCTGTACATGGAAGTCACATCTGAATAATATGGAAATGCTGGTGAAAACGTAAGAGCAACGTTCCGTCTACAGTTCAGTGTTAGCTGAGGTTTTTCTGGACCAGGTGAATACATTCATTCCAAGAGCAAATATTTCCTGGGTAACTCACCGTGGTGTTAAAGGGGGAGCACCCAAGAATTCCTTTCACTGTCCAAAATAATTAAATTCTGACTCCCACTCAACTACCAGAGAGCGCTGCAGGTGAAGGGGAAGTTTGAATGCTAATGAGACTGGATGATGAAATGAAGAGAGAGAGAGGGAGAGATTGACTCCTGAGTGAATTTGGTGTTTCGGCAGGGAGGGGTCACCTGTCAGCTGTGATGAAACACAAAAGGACACACAAACACCCAACCATCATTCATGGGGGTTGCTGTTCGCAAAGAAAGTGACGGAGCCAGAGAAAGGCTGACAGAAAGACGTCCAGTGATAGCGGTCTATGGTACCCATAAAGGAACTACAAACAAAGCACAGACCTGCAATTACACACATCGGTTACTACAACAGCTGTTGTTACAGTTGGCTCTCTATTTGGTAGTTCCGGTTCTCACTAAAGCCGCAAAAAATGTGTCGATTAATCGATTAGTTGTCAACTATTAAATTAATCGCCAACTATTTTGATAATCAAATCAGTTTTGAGTCATTTTTAAGAAAGAAAAGTAAAAATTATCTGATTCCAGCTTCTTAAATGTGAATATTTTCTAGTTCCTTCACCCCTCTATAACAGTAAACTGAATATCTTTGAGTTGTGGACAAAACAACACATTTGAGGACGTTATCTTGGGCTTTGGAAAACACCGATCGGCGTTTTTCACAATTTTCGGACATTTTATAGACCAAACAACAAAATAATCGACAAATTCATCGACAATGAAAATAATCATTAGTTGCAGCCCTAGTTCTCACCATTAGAAATATATATATATATCACTAGAGATATTAACAATTATACCAATCAGGACATTATTTCCAACCAAATCATCTTGATGATAATAATAATAATAACAATAATAATAATAATAATAATAATATTAATAATAATAACTTTTATTTATATAGTGCCTTTCAAGAAACCCAAGGACACAGAATTAGAGGTTGTAGGCTGTGGTAAACAGGTGGTGTTTCAGGAGTTTTCTAAATATGTCCAAGGATGTAGCATTTCGGATATCTTCAGGGAGGGTGTCCCAGAGGGATGGGGCTGCAACACTAAAGGTTCTGTCTCCGAAGGTACAGAGTCTGGTGTGGGGAATGGAGAGCAGGCCAGCGTCTGAGGACCGCATGTTTCGGGGTGGGGGTGTATGGATGGAGGAGGTCGGAGAGGTACTGTGGGGCCAGGGGCATGGAGGGATTTTTAGGTGGGGAAGGAGGATTTTATATGTGATGCGGGCCTTAAAGTGAGCCAGTGAAGGTGGATGAGGGCTGGGGTGATGTGCTGCCAGGTCTTGGTGTGGGTGAGGACCCTGCAGCAGACTTTCAGACATACTGGAGCCTGTCTAGCCTGATAGACTAGCACACAAAACAGACATGACTCTGGCAGTCGAGATGTCACTGTTGGGGATTTCAAATCAAATTAAGAAGCCAAACAGACAGCACTGCTGCGTTAGAAGAACCTCTGCAGTGTAACAAGCAAAAATTATTCTGATGCACATCCGTGTCTTTATTGACAAAAGCAGGACTTATTGTGCAGTAATGACTGGCTGACTGTAACTAGTGAGCTGGTTTGGACAAAGTTGAATGCAGCTTTTTGGGAAAACAATAAACAGGGTGCTGGCTTGCTGCAGTTACTAATCTACTGACCTTATTTTCAGTTTATTGACTTATGCCAGGCATAAAACCTCAAGGTAATATAGCAGCTGACAGCAGACTGGTTTTTACAGCATAAACAAAGAAAAACTCATCGTATCCAGAGAGGTTTACAGGCTTACACCTACTTTCATCTCAGCGCCTATGCAGCCCTATTCTGTGTGCAGAATAGGGCTGACTTTCTGTTGCTTTTAGTGTTCTTCTAAAATACAACAAATTGCTTGTTGAATTTAAAAACAAATAAAAGGAAATAATTTCTAACATTCTTTTATTGAACAAACTGAAGATTGAATTGAACATGAAAGGGCACTACTTAAAAAAAGAATGAGTTACATTTTAATTAGCAGTTTTTTTAATGATATTTTCTTTCAACCAACACAAAAGAATCTCGTAGTGCCTATCACGATATGTTGCTGCCTTTTGCGATATGTATATCGCGCTAGTTGATATTGCGATGGCAATAAAAAAAAAAAAAAACAATTGTGGTGAAAATCAGTGTGTTCTTTGTGTTGCTTTCTGTGCCTTTCTCACGTGTCTCTTGGTTTTTTAGGACTTTCTATTTTTCTGGTTAAAGGTCCCATGACATGCTGCTTTTGGATGCTTTTATATAGGCCTCGGTGGTCCCCTAATACTGTATCTGAAGTCTCTTTTATATAGACCTTAGTGGTCCCCTAATACTGTATCTGAAGTCTCTTTTATATAGACCTTAGTGGTCCCCTAATACTGTATCTGAAGTCTCTTTTATATAGGCCTTAGTGGTCCCCTAATACTGTATCTGAAGTCTCTTTTATATAGGCCTTAGTGGTCCCCTAATACTGTATCTGAAGTCTCTTTTATATAGGCCTTAGTGGTCCCCTAATACTGTATCTGAAGTCACTTTTATATAGACCTTAGTGGTCCCCTAATACTGTATCTGAAGTCTCTTTTATATAGACCTTAGTGGTCCCCTAATACTGTATCTGAAGTCTCTTTGATATAGGCCTTAGTGGTCCCCTAATACTGTATCTGAAGTCACTTTTATATAGACCTTAGTGGTCCCCTAATACTGTATCTGAAGTCTCTTTTATATAGACCTTAGTGGTCCCCTAATACTGTATCTGAAGTCTCTTTTATATAGACCTTAGTGGTCCCCTAATACTGTATCTGAAGTCTCTTTCCCGAAATTCAGCCTTGGTGCAGAACTACAGCAACTAGAGCCAGTCCCACAATGAGCTTTCCTTAGGCTGTGCCAAGGTGGAGGGTGGGGGTGAGGTAACCTTGCTCCTTATGACCTCATAAGGAGAAGATTCCAGATCGGCCCATCTGAGCTTTCATTTTCTCAAGGACAGAGCAGGATACCCAGGGCTCGGTTTACACCTATCACCATTTCTAGCCACTGGGGGACCATAGGCAGGCTGGGGGATGTTAAAAAACCTCATAAAGTGACATTTTCATGCCATGGGACCTTTAATGAGTGCAATGCAATACAACCACTAACTGCAGCAGGCTGAATTAAAGTGTTCACGTCCAACCCCTTCTCACTCCCAACTCATAAAATACCGAAGCTTGTTCAGGTGCTCTCAGCGTCGGATACCGAGGCAAAAACCACCCTTTAGCGTCTGTACGAAACGCACCGGGCAGAGCAGCATCTTAACCGCTGCGCTGTAAGATGACACCGTATGAAGAGTGACAACGGTAGCGAGTAGTATGAAAGACCGAAAACAGAGGTTGGTTGGGATGGTAGCTGAGTCAAACAACACAGGACTTTCACCCAAGAGACCGGGGGTCCGTGTCCCGTTCTTGTCCCGCGTGTCACCTAAAATGGACATTTTGTAACCCCACCCACCATCTTTTCCTAAACCTAACCGGTCTCATTTTTGTGCCGCCTGTCAGTTAAACGTTAAGTCCTCCACCCAGAGCGCCAAATAGCGACGCCAAGAGTCCCGACCACGCGCGTCTAAATACGACGCCAAAGGGCTAGACGCTAAAGGAGACTTTTTGCGTGAGTAACAAACGTCAAAGTCGCCTGACCAAGCGTCGCTCCTTGACGCGCTGGGAGTGAGAATGTGTTGTCATGTCAGTTTGTCCACACTCGGCAAGTCTCTCTTGTCAAGTCACATGACTTGCATTGACTCCAGCCTATGCAGAACACTCTCGTCCTTATCATTTTAATACATTAAACACGCTAACGATAAGAGCTTAATGACAAGCCTCAGGTTTCAAGCTGTGACCGTCTTGCCATCCACAGCAGCAACATTACATTTTTGTACGTCTACTGATGAATCCAAATGTTTTTCATTAAATTCAATCTTTTCACAGTGTGTTTCTGTAGCTATAATCACACACATCCTGCACCCACGCTGCTTAATACATCCCATTCTTATTAATCTGGTGTCATTCACCGGTCTCATTACACAGAGTGCAGAACTACATAACAAATGCAACAGGATGACCAATATTAAAATAATAAAAAATGGCAATAAACGTCAACTCTGCTTTCACTGTTTCCACAAGGCAGAAAATAAAAAATAAATAAAAAAGTAGTCCCGTCAAGATAAAGTCAATCAAACTGTGATGACAGGGACGTGTTCTGGGTTCACTGCTGGAAGCCTTTTAGCGAGTTTGACAGACGCCTGACAAGAGAGGCAGAACCGCTTTCCAAGAAAAAGGGAAATGCTTTGGCTGTGTCCTTCATCTCAATATTAGCAATCCTTGCCTCGCTCTTGCCTTTGCATATTAATACACACGTGTGCATGCACACGCAATGAGAATCAACTCCTGATATTATTTCCTCTCCTCTGTAGTGGCACGGTCGGCGCTGACTCTGCACACTTTTGACAGCCAGCTCTTTTGACGATGCTGCTGTGAAAATGAAGAAGACCGGGGAAAAGTGAATTTACATCGAAAATTGCCGTCTCGGTAGGAAAGTTACAGGGGAGGAGTGCACGTTTAGATGGGCTGGGGGGATGAAAACTGCAATGTGAGCAACAAGCAGCTCCGAGTTGAGTTTAATGCTCTGCTGCAACATGAGTCAATTTTGTCAGAATACACATGAAAGCACCTATTAATATTAGCTTGTCGTATCTTGTAGAAAACTACCTTAACAGTAGTTGTAGGTCTAAAACTTAACACATTTTAAAATGTGAGGCAAAACCACACCAATTTATAACTCTCTCTGTGCCAGAGTGCAATTAGGCGTCTCGTCTGGTGGGAGGGCGGGATATCTGTTCACACAGAATATCTCATATCCAGATTGTGCCTCGATCCAGCTGAGACAGATTGCAGCTCACACCTGACATTTTGATGCATCTCAAATGCACCTCAAGTGGCTACTTGTGATTGGATTTTTCCTTCCTGGCTCACGTTTGATTTTATCTGTGGGGAAAAGATAAAATGCAACTGCTGACAAACTGCACGTGTGTGCTCTGGCCAAGCAGCTTGAGACGAGGATTGCAGTGGAAATTTGCATATTGGATAGAAGTATAATGGTTTTGCTCTGTTCCATAAAAACTATTTTGATGTCAATGGAGGCACAGGAGAATTTGTCATCCCTTAAAATCCCTTTACAGCACAGTAAAACGTATGCATGACTAAGATCACTGGTATTAAAGAGACCCTATTATACTCCTTTTCATATTTGTACTCTTGGGGTCTGCTGGAAGAGGTGTACATGCTTTGATGTTCAATAAACACATTATGTTTCTCATACTGCCCATTGCTGCAGTGCCTCCACCTGAAACCGTCTGTCTGAGCTCTTGGCCCGCCTTCCTGAAAAGCCCAGTCTGCTCCGATTGGTCATCTGGTCCACTCTTGTTGTGATTAGTCAAACAAATTCAAAACAAGCCACTGGGCGGGCTGTGCTTGCTCAGGTAGAACCTATGGGCAGCACATATGAAAAACTAGGCCGCCATTCTTAAACCGTGACATCATGTGGGCGAGACGTTTTTAGGCAGTTGAGAAAAAGTGCTGTCAGCGGGAGAGAAAGCTCCATTTGGAGTGAAATGTGTTTTTTTTTTGTACTTTATACATTTATTACATACACAAGAAAAACTATATAACACACTAAAAGATGGGAAAAATCCCCAAAAAGCATTAAAAGGGGCTCTTTAACTGATTATGTGAGTGGTCAGGAGCAACAGTACTGAGCTTACAGGCTGGGAAGCAGTTGCCATGGAGACCTCATTTTCCGTCAGTGACAAAATGGAAGCAGACACACCATTTATCAAAGAAAACTGAAATAATTTATAATAATTTTCCTGCTCAGTACACTTCACTTAACCTACTTAAAATAGTTTGATGATCGCTTGACAAAGGGGGAAAACTCCAGAACAAAGACATGAAGTGACAAAACACGCATAATTGCCATATTAATAACACAACTTTTGCTGACCAACACATCACTCCTCAATTCAGTGATATGCCATTAAGTTGGCCATAAGTTATTGACTAAGACCATTAGGAGGCTAATTACGGGAAACAGACATTCATTCACTTCAGCAGCCACATTGGGAGTTATCGGGAAGGGTAGTGAGACAAATATAGCCTGCAGAAAATGAACGGATGCTAACAATGATAAATATTTCAGAAGAATATGCTTCCTGAAACAACAGACTAAAAGTAGAATTGAGTAAGAAGACTGAGAATCAGAGTGAATGAGTGGAGCGAAAGAGAGAGAGAGCAGAGTGAAGTGAAGTGCCATTCAAGTGTCCCAGAGGAGAGTCGGTGTTGCCCCGAGAACAAGCCTGAGCTGGAACCCTGAAAGGCTTTCATCTGAAGGAAAATGTCAAATATCCACTCAAACAGCTCACCAAGGCCAAATACCCTAAAGAGCCTGATATGACTCCCACCTGGCAAAGCTAACACAGCCCAAACTGGTGTCACA
The DNA here is from genome assembly GCF_010015445.1 of Perca fluviatilis. Classification (NCBI taxonomy): domain Eukaryota; kingdom Metazoa; phylum Chordata; class Actinopteri; order Perciformes; family Percidae; genus Perca; species Perca fluviatilis. Next base: position 28,114,838 of record NC_053129.1, on the reverse strand, counting down.
GCACTGCTTCCACATCGCCCCGCACCATATCTGATATGTTAAACACACTGGAGGCAGCTAGTGAAGAGCTGCTACGCCAGGAGAGGTGACCTGGGTTGACACAGGTTTCATCAGTTCAGTGACAAATCAGCAACAGATGGAATTTTCAAAAGGCAAGGGAAATCAAATTTTTGTTTAAATGGATGATTTGGGGGTCTAAAAGTCAGAGTCACTGGTAAATGTCAGTCACTGCAAAGGTCTGTAGCCGAGACCTTTTTGTTAAAAGGTCTATGATAAAAGAAATAAAAGGCCTTGTACGACAGTTTGATTGAGGAGGTCATCTGGGCCACTGGCCTTTCCAAACTACAACTTCTTTTATTGTATGAGTGTATTAATATCCCACTTAAAAAGTCTACAAAACAACAGATCTGGATTGAGCGTGTGCTCAAAGGAAAGCATCACTGAGTGAGTTTTGCCTTTTTTCGTGGGGAACCCAAATATCTTCAAACAAAAGACAAGCAGGTTTATAGAGGAATGTCTTACAGCGTGACAAATTCAGTCTACAGAGAACGACTTTTGTTTAGACAGTTGGTAAATTTAGACAAAAGGCAACACAATCAATGTGGCTTAAAGAAATGTAATGTCTCCCCTTCAGGCTATTCTGAAAATACAACAGCTCTGAGGAATTTACTTTCAACTGTCAACAAAAGTGTATCTAGCCAAAAGGATATAGTCTGTGTAATAACTGAAAAGATTTTGCCACCGCTAAAAAAACTTTGTTACGTCAGCTGACAACATACTGACACGTAAGTCGAAACAGCAGCCCAGAGCGAACCTCAATGTCGGTACATTAGAGAAAAGTGCCACATTCTGAATACTACTGTCAGTATAAAAACGTGGCGCCAAGCATTTTGTGAGTATTGTTTATTAGAAAACTAACATTTCTTTACAGGTAACAGGCGATGTGGTTTTACTCAGACTACCCAACCGCGACTGCAACTTATGTGAATGGCCTCGAAGTTTAGGAAAACATTCCTGGAAGTTAAAACGGAATTTACTTTTATTTCTTTTTGGCCACTTTGAGGCAGAAAAAAAAAAGGTGTAAGCCCAACATTGTCACCTTCTAAGGTTTACTGGCTACTGTGTTAGAAAATAGTTGCCTCATCCAGCAGACACCGGGCAACGTTTCTAATAATAATACAGTTGATTTTTAAGCGCTTTTCATGTAACCCGAGGACACCTCACACACCGAAAACAAGCGAAAAGCTACTAGACAAGAGAGGAAGAGGTTTAATGCGCTTCAACCGCCTCACGAGGAAGAGCAAGCCTGTCCGGGCAATCTTGTATCAGGAGAAACTTCAGTGATTTGGCACACTGGTGCACAAAAAACTAGGTTAATGAAAAGGCTTGGCTAAAAAGATCCAACAACATGAATGGACTGGCAGAGCGTTCCGGTATTTACTTTCCTGTTAGGTCGGCACAGTGGGTCAGGGTAGCGCTGTCTCACAGCAAGAGGGTTTCTGGTTCGAACCCCCGCTGGCCGGCTTGGGGCCTTCTCTGTGGCGTTTGCACGTCCTCCTTGGGTTAGCGTTGGTTTGCTCGGTGTTCTACGGCGTCCAGAGAAAACCCAGCAGGACAAAGGCATGCAGGTTAGGTTCATTGTTGACTCTTGCCTGCAGGTGTGAATGTGAGCGTGAATGGTTGTCTGTCTCTATTTTAACGACCTAAGCGCCTGGCGTGAAGCGCCTGGCGCAGGTGCGTTTAGGGCGTGTCCAAATCCACTTTTGCTAGTTTAACGGTGGAAAGAAGGGTCCGTGCGCCAGGCGCGTGGTTCAAAAGGGTTGTACTTAGTGTCTTAAAGGTGCCATAGGTAGGATTGTGAAGATCCAGGACTTAGCCAAAAAAATGTGAACATCGACAACTTCTCTGTCCCCCACCTTCTGCTAAAGCCCAAAAACGGTCTCTCCCTCCCCCCAAAAAAACAAGCCCGCCCTGGTTGGTGCATCTGAACAAATCTCACTACAGGCTGTAGGGGGAGCCAGAGGAACCGGATTTTTTATTTTTTAATCACATGCTTCATGTAGTTCTACTGGAACATAGAGTCAGTTTCAGCAAATAGACAGAAAGTTAGTTTTATAAGTTTTACCTACTGCACCTTTAATGAGTCATAGGTGTGTTTTGGGCGTAACATGCAATAAACCAATCAGAGTGTCACCTCCCATTCCCTTTAAAAGCCAGGCGCGTTTGGACCTTGGCGCATTGCTGTTATGATGGAGGATTTGCTACGCTTTCACTTCACGCACGAGCAGATCATATCATATCATAATACTATTTCACATTGTAATATTTTCATTTTTAATCTTTTGCATGTTTGTTTGCTGCTGTCGCGTCCCTGTGTGTGTGTAACAAGCATAGTGTGTGCGCACGCTGTGCACGAGCCTAGGCGCATTTTACTAATGCGCTGTTAAAATAACAATGAATGCTGCGTTATTGACTTTAGACTAGAGGTGTTGAAATTAATCAAATAATCGATGCATCGAATCGTGGACATGGACGATGCTGCATCGATAATCGGCCGGCTCATAATCGATTATTTCTGTTTACGATTTAATGTAGGCCTAACAACATTTCGGTTTACATATTCTGGTATGTTTTGCACATTCAGGAAGTGCCATGTGCTCAGTGCTGTATAGTTTAGTGTATCCAATTTATTTAGTATTAGAGCAGTGCAGAATGTTTTGTTTTTGATGCTTGAAAAGCTATGAATTAAATATCCTACATGGCTGTAATAGTAAAAATGTATTTGACGCATTGAGATGCATCGAGATATCGAATTGAATCGCTGACATGATATTCGTAATCGAATCGGGAGATCAGTGAAGATTCACACCTCTATTTAGACCAGGTTTTTGTTGGTCAATGGCGCGATCAATATAGCAATAAGCCAAGTATGCACCTGAACACACCTCCCTGTAAGACCAGCACGCCCATGGGCGCACAGATGGGCGAAGGTGCATTTGCTATTTAAACGACATGGGCGCTGGACGGGAAATTGACAACTGCGTCGGTCTTAAACTAGCCAAGACACTTGATTGATTGAGTGGCGACCTGTCCAGGGTGTACCCTGCCTCTAGCCCAATGTCTGCGACTCTGAATAGGATAAGCGGTTACAGACAATGGATGGATTCTACAAACAGACAGGGCAGCAGGGAGAGACAATCAAGCAGGTAAGTTTGGTTAAAAAAAAAAACAAAGAAGTATTGTTGTGTAAAAAAACAAAAACAAAAAAAACAGAGGAGCTGTTAGGAAGAGAGGCAGTCAGACGGACAAGCTGAGCAGAGAACAAAGCCCTTTAAGGCGGTGTGTAGCACAAGTGTTAAACAAAGCTACCTGTCAAACTCAAGAAAAAAAAAAAATACCCTCAGATCTCCACCGCTAGACAGCACACACACACACACACACACACACACACACACACACACACACACACACACACACACACACACACACACACACACACACACACACACACACACACACACACACACACAATCTAACTTTTCATTCTTTTTCAAAGCCAAGGTAGACATGTTAGAAAGACAGGCCTGCTGTATTAGCCCTTAAAAGCACCAGTCTAACATCAAAAAGACATCAGAGGGTACTGCAGATACACAGATGTACAGACACACACACACACACACACACACACACACACACACACACACACACACACACGCAGGCCTGATAACAAAGCCTTGGAGACAGCTTATGTAATTGGACTGTAAGTCCTAGAACGAGTGAGTTGCCTGGTGAGGAGTTGGGAGGCACGCAGCCGGCGCCGGGCATTAAAATTGAGCAGAGAGCCACAGGGCACGGCGCACTTTCACCCAACGCAATTCTGACCCTTCTTTGTCTCCCAGCACAGAGATTAGACAATATGGGCACAGTCACGTTGGAGCCAAAGCCGACCTAAAGAGCTCTGCATCTGGAGCAACAACTGAGGTCAGAGAGGGACATGCGCTGCTGAATCCATTTACAAATATTTTGTTTTGTATTTTTTGGGACTGCCAGGCAATAAGGCCTTACTGGGAAGAGATCCACAATCATATAGAACATGTATTTAATGTAAACGTTCCATTTAATTGTGAAACTATGTATATGGGCAATCTATTGTTTGAAACATGGAACATCCAAGATAAAAAAAAAAAAACTGCTGGCTATACTATTGGCAGCCAGTAAGAAATCCGTCACGAGGAAATGGTTAAAAGTAGAACCACCCACGTTTGGTGAATGGATTGAAATTGTCTATGAGATTTATGTTATGGAGAAGATATCTTTTTCCCTCAAAGTTGAAAAAGAAAAAATGTTATAAGATCTGGACCAAATGGACTGAGTATCTAAAACCAATCAGATCTGATTTCATTTGATTGTACTCGTGCTTTATGTGGACCTGCCCTCTTTTTTTATGTGAGGTTTTGATTACCCGAGATGGTGCGCCCCCCCCTCCCCAGTTCTGTTCTACTTTGTTATTGTTCCCAACAGGAATAAGTAGTGGTCCTTAAAAAAATCCCAGAAGGGCAATATGTTCAAAATCAACTGAACTTTTTGCATCTATCTCTAGCCATGCCCTTGAATGACTAAGGTTGTAAGCAATGTATGTGATGGAAATTTGCCTTTCCAAATAAAAAGATAATTTCAAAAAAATATATATATATTTTGTTTTGTACTGCTATGTAATGTGCTCCACGTCACGTCCTACACATAATAAAAAAAATGTGTTGATTAGTTCTGTAGTTAAACGGAAAACAATCCATTTCTTTATGTTTTAATGGAAACAAATCCTTTGAAAAGACCCAAACTAATTATACATTGGTCCATTTTGCAATACTTTCCACATCCTGTCTGTGATGCTGAGCCTCAAACCCAGATATCAATCTTTCCTTAGTTAGGGACTGTTTTCAGCGGTGGATTAATACACATTTGGAGCAACAGGCAACGGCAACAGGACGATTAGTATTTTATTTCAGTTAGCTTAACAGCTGGTTTGATTTGCATTGAGAGATGATCTTATGGAAAGTACCCCATGCCAATCTCTAGGTATGGTGAAGGGTATGTGATGATGTGGGGGGGCTATTTTAATTCCAAAGGCCACGGGAACTTTATCAGGATGCATAGTATCCTGGATCCATGAAATAACTGGCCTTTAAAACGAAAACTCTGCCTGCCTCTATGGGAATTTAACATAGGGGTGTGTATACTTATGCCCCCTGTATTTTAAGGAAGAAAATGTATGTATTTACGATCCATTATTCATTCACAAAGAAAATTGGTGTCCTTAAAGGTTGGATTTTTCCTCATTTTTTAAAATTTCTAAATGTCTTTAGGTTCTACTCAGAGATGCAGCCTAATGGTTACACCTGCAGCCCTCTGGCCTCGCCCAAGGGAACTCTTGGTCTATGCATGCTGCTAAGCAGAGCGGCGCAAAGGCCAGCAACATTTGAATGCCACATTTACAGCACGTTTGCTAGAGCTGCAATGAAAAAAAAAAAAAACAGTGCTGACACGCTTGGTATTTCACAGCCAGCGCTGGAGAAAAGTAATACTGTTTGAGTCAATAGCTTTTTAATTTAGAGCATTTGCTGGAACTCTTTCAGAAAGAGTACCAAAGCTCTGAGGCAGACCTTAAGTATTGGGCTGAAACGAGCTGGTCCGTGTTCTGACAAATACTTTCAAATGGTCATTCAGCAGGCTTCAGCACACATCACTGGAGCCACCTTCTTATTAACTATTACCTCTTATTAAACTACAGCTACAGTGACCACTGACGCAGTTATGATCAACTCTACAATAAACTCTGGATGTAATTATCTTATCCATTGCATCGGAGGTGGACCGAACATACTGAATTGGAACAGATTTTGAGGACAGAATTACACAAATGAGGTCTAAACGTGACAGAAAAAGCAAACATGTCCTTGTGTATTCTACACTGACAAAGAAAAGATGACAGAAAGAGGGGGACAAAAAATAGACAAAACAGCGTAAAAAAAAAAAAAAAGACACGAGAATGAATGACAGGCGAACAAGTTAGAGATACGAGCGGCGGGAAAAAGCCGAACAAAAGGCATGTCAGAGTCAACTGCTAATCTGTGATTAGATAGCGCCACGGTTTGATAATACTCAAATGTGAGAGCAAAGGGAGACTCTTGCTCTGCTTCCTCTGTCACTCAAAGATGCATGTGTGTGTGTGTGTGTGTGTGTGTGTGTGTGTGTGTGTGTGTGTGTGTGTGTGTGTGTGTGTGTGTGTGTGTGTGTGTGTGTGTGTGTATTAACAAGGCCAATAGCGTCTTTGCTTTATCTTCCTTACAGGGAAAGAGATAAGGTCCAGTGAGAGCAGGTCTCGGAAGCAGCCTGGCTCCCCTCAGGCCAGCTGACAGGAATACGAATCAAAGCAAAACGCATGAACTCCAGAGACATTTCAGTGTTTCTAACAATAACCCGGTGTCAGTTATGACCTGCCTAGGGACCCACCAGCATACTTGCTGGACATATACATATACATACATATATACATATACATACATATATACATACATATATACATATACATACATATATACATATACATACATATATACACATACATACATACATACATACATATATACATACATACATACATATATACATACATATATACATATACATACATACATACATACATACATACATACATACATATACACACACACACACACCTATTTTTAAACCTACCGGTATATGTATATCTGCATGTCCATGCAAAAGAGATAGATAGATAGATAGATAGATAGATAGATAGATAGATAGATAGATAGATAGATAGATATGTTAAATAATAGTAAGAGGTTGAAAAAAATAGCGTAATTTCCCTTTAAAGGCACGTTTAAAGGTGCTGTAAGCCAGTGGATCCCAACCATTTGTCCTTGGAGCGCCCCCCCCTACTCATGTCTAAGAAAAGCTGAGCCCCCCCACCCCACCCCAAAACCGATGGTGAGTAAAGCCTTACTATCTTTTTGGATACATAGGAGTTATCAGCACTTTTACGTTTCTCCGCCATGTTTCATTCATAAAATAGTGATGCTGTGGCGGCTCTGCCTACAATTTTATTTTAAAGTTTTTATACAGACTTTCATGCATGTGTATTATCATAATTTGTTTAACATGTGCAAATATTCTTTTTTTTACCTCAACCTCAAACCAGATAAAGACTTGCGCCCCCCCTGGAACCCAGGTTGGGAACCAATGCTCTAAGCGATGTCACGCATTTTTTAGGCTACAACATTTTTTGTCACATACAGCAAACACCTCCTCACTATCTGCTAGCTGCCTGTCCCCTGAACACACTGTAAAAAAAACCAAAAAAAACGCGGTCTCTGTAGACAGCCCAGGCTCCACAAACAGCAACTAAAACAAACTGGGCCAACCTGCACCACCAAACATAACAAACAGTGTTCCAGCCAATAACCGACAAGAAGGATTTGGGTGTGTGTGTGTGTGTGTGTGTGTGTATATGAGACAGGAAGTCACCCTAATTCCTCCCGTACTCCTGAGTGTTGCATCATCATGATGAAAATACTGCATTTACATTCATCTCACAGCCAGAATGCAAATGATATGATCTGCATCATCTCACACCACACTGCTGCATGTTCACCTGCTGCTTTCATGAAAAATCTACTCTGGCTTGCAAGCTGGAAATCTTTTCTCACAAATCTACACACAACTGAAAACTACAAGTAAAGATAAGAAGACGGCAAAAACTACCGCGGCACCTTATACAGCCTATAGTTACTTTCAATCCTTTACTGCACACATCTTATTTTGTAGTTGAAGAATATCCCCTCTTGCTTTGAGAAGGACTGAGGCTCTCTGATAATATTTCAATTATTAAAACAGTTTGAATTTTTACCCCCCACCCCACCTGTCCTGTGGCTCTACAGTGTTAAGTTGGCTTTATCAGTGCTGAAGGAGATTCACTCACAATTTAAAAGAATGAATAATAAATAATCCACCAAAACTCAGTGAATTTTTCAAGATGACACATTGAATAGTTAAAGTGTTGGATCTCAAACCAAGCCAAACAAGCAGGCTGCTGATTGGTAGTGTGCTGCACAGCAGAATACAATAATGTCTCTGTTGCCATTTGCATGTCTATATAAGCAAAGAATATGCCTACGAATAAAATGTGAAGCTGAGTTAGGGAGGAAATCATAAATGAATGTAAAAAACACAACAGTATCAGAGAAAGTTAAAGCGCCCATATTATGCCCATTTTCAGGTTCATAATTGTATTTTAAGGTTGTACCTGAATAGGTTTATATGGCTTAATTTTCAAAAAACACCATATTTCTGTTGTACTGTACAGTACTCTCTCACAGCTCCTCTTTTCACCCTGTGTTCAGGTCTGTTTTAGCTACAGAGTGAGACCTCTTCTGTACTATCTTTGATTGCACTCACATGTGCAATAGCTCAGATGTAGATCATGTCAGCTAGCTAGCTCCATAGACTGTAAAAGAAAGGCTGTTTCTCCAACTTCGGTCAGTTACAAGGCAGGATCAGCTGGGAGACTTCTTCTAAACAAGGGCGCACATGGAAGTAGTTCTTTTGTAGTTTATGGTGAACTTGTGTGTGTTGTTGAGTTGCTTCCATTGAGAACGAGGTAGCATACTAACGGTTGCGGTTAGCCAGCTCATTTCGGCTAGTGACGTAGAAAGCCGTGCAGATTTCGACGAGCTCACCCGGAGACTGAAAGCAGGACACATTCACTCAAAACAGCATGGATGTTTGTTTGTTTTTCAAAATTTGTATGTGTGTGGAAGCACCAGAGACACAAAATAACACCCCAAATCCCAGAAAACGTGATTTTTTCATAATATGGGCACTTTAATGCATAAACCAAGGCCTCTAAAACATAATCTTTCTGTTTCTTCACCACTGTTCTGCACTATGCATATTTATTTATGTATTACTCTGTGTCACCTCCAACTGTGCAATATGTCATTTCTATTCATCCGCACCTTACTCATCTGTATATCTGTGTATATATACTGTCTGTTTATATAAGGGTGTTTATAGTGTAAATATGTTTCTGTAAATATGTTTGTATTATTATTATTATTATTATTATTATAACTAATTCTATTTTTTTCTATTTCTTATAATACTTTCTGTATGTTTTTTCTCCTATGTCTTTTTTTCTTTTGAGCTGCTGTAGCACAGGAATTTCCCCAGTGTGGGATTAATAAAGTCTATTTAAATATCTTATCTTTTAATTTCCCATAACAGACTGTGTGCAGATGAATGGCAAATGTTGGGTCATGAAATGGACCAATTGCGGGCGAGGAGGGAGAGACTAACATCACTCTTTTAACCTCATGGAGAGGAGTTCATACTGGTAATAAAAGTCAACGGTCGATGGCTTCATATTTCCTATTACTTCTAGTTTCATTCTTGAAGAAACAACAAAATGCGGCGTGTTAAATTAAAATAAACTTTTCGTCGTCTTTGCGATGCGAGTTACGGCCGTACAACTGCTGTTCTCCAGATTTCCAGCTTCAATCCAGGAGCAAGTTTCCCCTGTTCAGTTAATAAATATTGAGTTCTTATGTTTCTCTTCCTGATGGTGTTATTATAGCAGGTGTTAATACAGCCTGTGTGTTTGTTCTCCACTGCAGCCCGGGAGGAGAAGGTGGGACAGGGGTTTTGTGCTGGACTTGTAAGCAAATCCTTACATTTGGCTAGCAGCAGCACTTCTTCCTTTTTGTTGGATTTTGTTTGGTAGAGGTTCAAATCTCACACAGACCAATACGGCCTCCTGCTCTGTATGTGTCTGTGTGTGTGTTTGTAAGTGTCTGTGTGTCTGTGTGTGTGTGTGTGTGTGGGGGGTGTGTGTGTGTGTGTGTGTATGAAAGAAGACACGGGACAAAAGGGAAGTGAGCGGAAAATAAAGCAGAGTGTGCTGTAGCAATTACACTGCTGTCAAAGCACGGCGGGAGGAAAGGCTCGGTTCCTCTTCTGACCGAGTGTGTGTGTAGTACTTAGGAGGCTACAAAGTCAGGTCTCACCGCTGCCTGAAATACATGTGTGCTTGCAGGCGTACACACGTAAAACACGCACACACACACACACACACACACACACACACACACACACACACACACACACACACACACAGCGCTGGTAAAGGCTTTGGTAAGCCACGGGAAAGAAGGAAGACTCAGCCCATGTGTGACCCTGTTGACCAAACCAATTTTCCCCTTGTCAAGCAGTCTACTGCTGGGTGTGTGTGTGTGTGTGTGTGTGTGTGTGTGTGTGTGTGTGTGTGTGTGTGTGTGTGTGTGTGTGTGTGTGTGTGTTTCTGTGTATCTGGCTGTGTGTTTGTTTTTGAGACAGAATGGATCTGCATCCTAGAGTTACCCCAGAATGAAAGGTATAGGTGTGTGTATGTGTGTGTATGTGTGTGTGTGTGTGTGTGTGTGTGTGTGTGTGTGTGTGTGTGTGTGTGTGTGTGTGTGTGTGTGTGTGTGTGTGTGAGACGCAGCAATGATTATTACAAGTCCATTAGCTGCATGCTCAGTGGGCTAATCCCATTACATCAGACTGTTAAAATGAACAGAGCCTGTAGCCTATGGGCACTGACCTGGACAATGAGATTAGGTGCAACTTGAGGTTCATAGTTCTATCTAAATGAAAAATCAACTACATGACTGTATGCTGTACTGTAGCTACAGAGGCGGATACATTTTTGTAGGCGAGTGAATAAATCCTCACTAAAGTCTAACTTTGTGTTCATCATTATTCAGCACCACTCACTAGTTAATCTAATATATTTGTTGTTATTGGGCCATTGTGATAAATCATTCAAGGTATCTGTTTGAAAAGCTAATGTTAGATATTCAAGTAATGATCTCAAAGATGTCTGTTAAAGTGCTCATATTATGCTCATTTTCAGGTTCATAAAGTATTTAGAGGTTATATCCGAATAGGTTTACACGGTGTAATTTTCAAAAAACACCATATTTTTGTTGTACTGCACATTGCTGCAGCTCCTCTTTTCACCCTGTGTGTTGAGCTCTCTGTTTTAGCTACAGAGTGAGGCAACTCACTTCTGTTCCATCTTTGTTGGGAGTCGCACATGCGCAGTAGCTAGGTAAGGACTACTAGCCAGTCAGAAGCAGAGTATGAGGGCGTGCCCTGACAGTACCTAGGTAAGGACTACTAGCCAGTCAGAAGCAGAGTATGAGGGAGTGCCACACTAGCAGCTAGGCGAGCATTATAACGTGTGTTACAAAGTGACCACGTTTGTCTCTGAAGTAAAGGCTGGACTACAGTAGAGCTGTTTGGAGCAGTTGGTGAACAGTGTTTTCTGTTGGAGATGGTAAGTCCCTTTGGGTTTACTTTGGGCTTTTTCACTTTGTAAACCTATAACGTGCACAAAAAGATATATAACACAATAAAGGAAAGGGAAAAAGCCAAAAAGCATAATATGAGCACTTTAAGTGCAATCACAATGGTGATTGAGTCTAAGGCCCTCTGATGAAAAGTATTACAAACTGGGTGTCTGCGGCGACATTACTGGTTAAAAAAATAAATAAATCACAAGCTGCGCCCAGTTAGTGATGCGTTTTCCATCACCCAGCAGTGGTTGGTCCGCCAGGTACGCTAGTAGAAGTAGCTAACACAACCGACTCTGTTCAACTGCCAAGTGACACAGTTTGGATCTCTGGGAATTGAGATCCAAAAAAGGTGCCGACAATGAGAACAAAACAGAGATCTTTGAGACTGTGACTTTAAAAGACGCGCACAATGGTATCAGGAACTGAATAGACAACAAGGTAACACATCAAATTCAAGAAACAGACCTGTCAAAACCAGACAGTTTCTTAGAGAACATACTGTATCTACTGAATAAGGAAAGCTACATCAGGAAATGAATTGCTCATGGACTGTGTACATACAGTGGACATATTTAAAAATACACATGTTCACACAGTGAAATGGCCCTCGCTCCATTAAACTGCTGTTCCCTTTTACAGCCATGTGTGATCAGTGATCCAATCAATTATTTTATATATGCATGACCTTTTCGATATCAATGTGTGCGTGTGTGTGTGTGTGTGTGCGTGTGTGTGTGTGTGTGTGTGTGTGTGTCTCTTTCATCTCCATCTACTGATTCACTGAACTGAGTTTCTTATCTAAAGTGGTTTTCCTCAGAAGGAAATGCAACCTTGTGGCAGTGTTACAAGTGCATAGCTTCAAATCCCTGCATAGCAATGTCACCTTTTTAAGTATGTCTGTAAGTGTGTGACTTCTGTTTAATCCAACAGCCTTGTCATTATCTAATTTATTTCAGGAAGAACGGGGCAATTATATTGCAATTTGACAACACGCTGCTTAATTTACATTGCTAAATACATCTAAATAGCTACATTTGTATCCATATTCACAGTTAAGCTCCCCAAGGCTCTATACTAAAAACCCCAAACTGTCTTTAGCTTTGACTGCAACTTTTTTTTTTGCTCCCCCATTCATATTTTATTGGACTTTAGTCGTGTTACAACAGAGTAACACACAGAATAGACCCTGACAGTGACTTGTTCATTGCGGGCTCTGCAGACTGACTTCCCCCTGGCTCTAGGAATAACTACAGAGCTCTATTTTAGACTGGATTGTCCCTCTGAAGCTACTGTAATGTGCGCTTTGTACTCTTCGAGGCACTACAAAGACCAGCCTTTGTTTATACCAATTACAATCGAGATACAGGCTACCTGTCACTCCTTTAATCAAACCTGATGCATGTTTAATACAGGTCACTTCATGGTATTTAGAGTGCACACATTTCTGGCATGGAAAATACAATGTTGGGTGGGTGGTGCTGAAACGATTGGTAGGTTTATTAATTTTGGATCCACAGAGAAAATAATTCACAACAAGTTGGATGACTAATTCATGAGTCAGGCAAAACCACCCAACATTTGCTGGTCTTAAATGCGAGGATCGTTTGCTTTCCTCGACTTGACATTAATATACATTGAGCATCTTTGGGTTTTTGACTGTTTCTCAACAATTTGAAGACATTATGTTGAGCCCTAGGAAAATATGATTGGCATTGTATTACTATTTTCTGACACTTTGTATTCTGCAAGAAGTATACCAATACTGTTGTTCATTCAATGTGAATTTTTGTAATTCAGTAAACAGCGTGACATTGTTTATTTACTCATGTAATCATTAACTAAATGCAACCCTTTTTTTGATTTAAGGACAAATTAAAAAAAATCTCATTGGAGTCAAACTAAAATGAATAGTTTGTTTGAAATAGGGATGTCACGATACCAAAAATCTAGTAGTCGGTACCGATACCGATAAAAGTACACGATACTCGATTCCAAAGTCGATACCACGGCGAGTAAAAAAAACAAACAATAATACTTAAACCTTAATTCAATTATTTGTTATGTAGGAACAATTTTCTATTAGAGTTCCCAGAGAGCAAGCATGTTTAGTTACTGCCGTTGTTGTTTTTCACATAGAACCGGTCTGGTTATGGTTAACTTAAAGCTATAGTGCGTAGTTTCTGTTGCCCCCATGAGGAATTCCAAGTAATGACAACAAAACTGTCAGCGCGTCCACATGATACAAGCAATTTGTGATCATTTGTTTATTTTTTGTCACGTCAAAACTATTCAGCATATCGGAAATATAACCAATGAGATGACAAATTAAGAAACAAAAGAAGAACGAGTGGACTACTTTTGAGGTGAAACGTACAGAGTTACGGCGTGCATCATATTGGTCAGACCCTAATATTTCCTCTTCTCTGCCCTCAATCCTACTCCTTCCATCTGTAGCCCTGCTCCCACTCCTCAGAGCAGATTAGTCCAGTCTGAAAGAGATTAAGATAGATATCCAGAAAATTCATTCTCCAAGGTTGGTAAATAACCTTTACTTTAACGTGTGTTTGTTTGTGTGTGTGTGTGTGTGTGTGTGTGTGTGTGTGTGCGTGCGTGCGTATATGTAAGGCGCTTTACTTGGGCACAGCAGGATGATAGCAGAGAATGCCAAAAGGGGAAAGAAATGAGGGTGTTTGTTTTTTTTCTCCTTTCGTCCCTCCAGCAAAGCCAATTTTCGCACTGAGTAAATGGGATTTCCTGAGGATAGCGGATAGAAGATAGAAGCAGTCTGTAGTCTCCGCCCAACACACTACAACACCGTGTGTGTATGGCTCGGCTGCCAGTAGTCAGTAGTGCAGGTTGGTGTGCCGACCTGCTCAGCGAGAGGTCAGAGATGGGATTACACTGTGGGCGGCTTTGTGTCAATGAGCTGGCCCCTGCTTGTGACTGTGTCTGTATCAGAGCCAGGTATTAATAGAAAGTGTAAAGTTTAAATAGCTTAATACAGATGGCTCCATCCGTCTATAATAAATCCATCCAAATGATCAAATCATGCAGTTATGCTAGTGAGAGTGAGGGCCAGGTGGTTCGTACGATCCCACCATATCGGAAAATCAGATGTGTTTACAGTTGTTACATGTTATATTTAATCATAAGGATACATCTGCAGTGTTGTACTCTAAACACAAAGAAATAGTTGTGCAACGAATGAAAAAAAAAAATGAGCGGTGGACAAAGAAGTTTAAACCCTGGCTGCTTTCTCACCTAGGCACAGCTGGCCAATCGCTGCGTACAGTGGGTGTGAGGTTGGATTGTTGTTTTCGCAAAGTTACATCGTGATTTATATACTGTATAGTGCAATAACATCTACAGCTTTTTGACAGTGGCGACTTTACTAGCATTCTGTTAGGTCACAGCTTTCTCACTTTGCTATGAAACCTTGTAGAAAACATTGGGCTCATTTCCTGTAGGTCTTTTTGAATGACATACTCACTCCCACACTCACATTCTTAGACATCTCAGTGTAGGTATCTGCCACCTCCCGGGTTTCAACTGCATTGTTCTTACAAAAGGTAAAAACTGAAGCAAAGGCGGAAACTCTCCCATAGAACTACTAGGTCTTTGAAGTCCTTTTCAGGAACATGGAGGGACTAAAGCCTATACCACCATGCATTAAGCAAAAGGTACAGATACATTCTTGACAGGTCACCCGTCTATGGACATAAATACATTCAAAGCTCTTTTGTGCAGAGTTTTCAATTCGCCTGAGTTGCATGGTTATGGCCTCTGGGAGAAAGCCAAAATGTCCAAAAGGGAATCAACAAGAACATGGGGAGTAACATGCAAAGTTCTTGAATTTTTAATAAACTGAACCAAACATGCTCAGAGTCAACATATTGTTATAGGTAGAGAGACCGATAAAAAAATAAATAAATAAATAAAGCTATCACAAAAGCTGTATTGTTTTTGTAGGGTAACATGAAAACTGTACACCTTCACTTACATTTTTGTGAACAAGAAAATTGTATGACAATCATAAGAAGAATTCACCATTTGGTGGATGCTTTTAAGTCTATCTAAAGTTATCTGCAGTGCCAGGCTTGCATGTATTTTTAGAATGTTTTAGGTCCCAGTGGAAATCAACCTCTAACCCCGTCTGTAAGTGCCTTGCTCTATCCACTGAGATACAAAAATAATACACTAAATAATGAATGAAACGAGCGGTATAAAGTGTCAAGATATTCATCCAGCTTTCTATCCTGCTCTTCCCTTCTGTGCAGTGGCTGCACAATGGAGTGGGATGGAGTAAATAGAGAGCTGTAGGTGTGTGTGTGTGTGTGTGTGTGTGTGTGTGTGTGTGTGTGTGTGTGTGTGTGTGTATTACGCTTGATAGGTGTCTGATTGGACGTCACAGTCCCAGAGGCGGTCTGTCAGGGTTCGCTCTTGGCTGCCTCTTTGTTTGTGCAAGTGTGTTTGTGGGATTCTGCCTGTAGGTGTACATTCAGTTGAAGCCGGGGATTAAGAGGAGTCGCATGTCTAAATCCTACCACGATGTAAGGACAAAAAAAAAATGTAATTTCCCCACAGGGATCAATAAAGTATGTCTTCTTCTTCTGCAATATATATGCTTGTAAGCCTTGCAGAAAAAAGTTCAAATCAAATACTTTAAACTAATGTAGATAAGAAAATATTCCCCTGCAGCTTCCTGTCTCACCAAGTCATTTTTCCTCTCCTCAATGTAAAACCATTTTCTAATGCATCCACTCTTCTTCTTCTTCTTCTTCTTCTTCTTCTTCTTCTTCTTCTTCTTCTTCTTCTTCTTCTTCTTTCTTCTTCTTCTTCTTCTTCTTCTTCTTCTTCTTCTTCTAGCCACCGGCCAAGAGCAGGACCCCTTTCCTCTTTCTTCATGCGTCTTAGATCATTCCCTGACTCATCTCATTTGGTGTTGTCAACACAGCCTCCAGTCGTGGTTTGTGTTTCGGGTACATTTGCATCTGGCTTTTGGTGTTTTTTGGCTCTGTCTAATTATAGTGTGATGCATGGTAATTGAGGACAAATGAGGGCAACAGGAAGACCACATTTCACCATGTCAGACACCATATTCCCTCCTATAATTAAACAAATTCCGACATGTGAGACTGTGCTTGTGGTAAAGTTGCACACAGATTTTTAGGTTGTTTTTTTTTCTTCAGTCTTGCTCACTTATTAAGAACATTATGATGTAGATCCAGAGGGGTGCTTGTTATCGTCCATGTAGTGCCAGAGGTAGACACATACAGAAGGGAAGCAGAGTTAGTATCAGTGGTGGACTGAGGAGGCCAGCTCTCAGGCCTTGTCACATGAAGGTTTTTTACACTTGTGTTTCTTAGCCATGGGCTAACTCAAATCCGAGGCTAGAGAAAGCCCACAGCTAGCTTAACCTCATTTTATTCATTACTCATTATCCACTCTGGGCTAACAGTAAATGTTATGAATCACACTGCACAGAGTGAACAAACTGCTGACCGCACACAACTTCTTTCAGTTTGTTTGGACTTGAAACATTTCAATGGTTCTAGCCTCCACTCACACTAGTGATCCTAAGACTGTGTTTTGGGGGTTAACTATGCCCTGAAGAGAAATGTGAAATGTCATATTCATGTGTGTGTGTTGTTAAAGGGACAGTTCACCGCAAAATCAAAAATGCATATTTTCTTACTGTATTGCTATTTGTCAATCTAGATTTTTTAGGTGTGGGTTGCCCAGTGTTGGAGATATCGACCGTAGAGATGTCTGCCTTTTTTTGTAATATAATGGAACTAGATGGCACTCTGCTAGTGGTGCTCAAAGCGCCAAAAAATAGCTTTAAAAGGGGTGATAGAATGATTATATAGGGTATTTTACACTGTTCCTTAAGGTCTCCTAATAGGGTATGCAACATTGGTTGGGCTGAAAATTGCCCAAATGCTATTTTATTAGGCCCTTAACTACCCTGTGAATATGGCTCTATTTGGAAGAAGAGCTTTTCTTCCAAATATGGTATGCTCATTAATATTCCGAATGAGCTACGTGCTGATTGGTTTGAGCAAACTACATAGAAACACATTGGAGACTCTCATATTTCAGACACTGCAAAGTTATACATTGTTTATCGGGCTATTCCATTACAAAATTCACTTCTGAAACTTTTTTATGCGAGAAATCAACTATGTAAAGCTCAAATATGGGCCGCGTTTTACGAAAATGGATGGCTAATTGCAAATTTTGTCCGACTGTGTGTCGGAGTTCAGCGCCGGTGCTGCCTGTGTTGACCGCGCTCTCACTCACATACACCGGGCATTTAGCTAGCAGGAAGAGGGGAGTTGCTGGCCCTGGAGCTCTGTCAGGGCAGCGGCATTTGGTTGTCATTAGCCCAAGAGACGGTGACTTTGCGCGGGTATGGAGTGCTGTGGGCTGCCAGTCGTGACGGAGCTCCAAGTACCTCACAGCAGGCCGGGGTCTGTGAAGGAAAGCAGGCCGGGCGGCGAGGCAGCTACACAGGCAGCACTGGCACTGAACTCCGACACACAGTCGGACAAAATTTGCAATTAGCCATCCATTTTTGTAAAACTTTTATTTGAGCTTTACATAGTTGATTTCTCGCATAAAAAAGTTTCAGAAGTGAATTTTGTAATGGAATAGCAGAGATCTGCGTGACCTAGCTAGATTCAGAAGACTACCTGATCTCAGGTCAGTTGTGTAGCCTATGTAAATGTTGGGGCGTGACCGTTCTCTTAATACACCCATGGGCTGACAAAGGTTCCGGTTTTTGGGAGGTTGACGTCAACTTCCAGCTTTGTTGAGATTCGCCCGTTTTCAGCGGCAGTTTCAAAATATGAGATTTTCATAGTAAAGGGGTGTCAGTGGGATTTTGAGCTTATATGTATGTCCTATTTACCCACCGAACTGTCGTTATTCAACTATGACAGGGTAAAATCGGTTTTGCATTCTATCACCCCTTTAAAAAAACTCAAGAGCAATGTCTCTTTCCAGACCCTTTTCCATGACCCGATTACTTAAAGGTCCCATGACATGGTGCTCTTTGGATGCTTTTTATACCTTAGTGGTCCCCTAATACTGTATCTGAAGTCTCTTTTATATAGACCATAGTGGTCCCCTAATACTGTATCTGAAGTCTCTTTTATATAGACCTTAGTGGTCCCCTAATACTGTATCTGAAGTCTCTTTTATATAGACCTTAGTGGTCCCATAATACTGTATCTGAAGTCTCTTTTATATAGACCTTAGTGGTCCCCTAATACTGTATCTGAAGTCTCTTTTATATAGACCTTAGTGGTCCCCTAATACTGTATCTGAAGTCTCTTTTATATAGACCTTAGTGGTCCCCCTAATACTGTATCGAAATTCAGTCTTGGTGCAGAATTACAGCCACTAGAGCCAGTCCCACAATGAGCTTTCCTTAGGATGTGCCATTTCTGTGTCTGTAGCTATTGAGGAGGAGGGGGTACGGTGGCCGGGAAGTGCAATGCAACATTACAAAGAATGAAACACTTTTACAAAGCTCTCGAGACAAATTTACATTTTGGAAAACAAATTTACATTTTGGAAAACAAAATAACATTTTAGAAAACAAATTTACATTTTGGAAAACAAAATAACATTTTCGAAAACAAATTTACGTTTTAGAAAACAAATTTACATTTTGGAAAACAAAATAACATTTTTGAAAACAAATTTACGTTTTAGAAAACAAATTTACATTTTGGAAAACAAAATAACATTTTGGAAAACAAAATAACATTTTCGAAAACAAAATTACGTTTTAGAAAACAAATTTACATTTTGGAAAACAAAATAACATTTTAGAAAACAAATTTACATTTTCGAAAACAAATTTACATTTTCGAAACAAATTTACATTTTAGAAAACAAATTAACAAGATGCAAAACACTTTTACCAGTCCCGAAACAAATTTACAAATGACAGATTCTTCACGGAAGGGAATGTACCACATACCGGAAGTGATGAGGTGTTGTTGGTGAGCCCAGTCAATTTGTGTTGTTGTGAGTGAGTATATGGCGTGAATGAAGTTTATGGTGACTTTACGTTGGTGGTCGGTGTTTGGAGTTTTTATATAGTCGCGGACCTGACGGAAACATTGGAAAAACAGGGAACGTATCGACAGCCAGCGGCCGGTCGGAAGCTACAGCAGGGGGCAGCTGAGTCCGTCTGCAGCTGCAGGACCTGGAGCTCACTGCCCATTCCTGGGAGCCAAAACCGACCACGCAGCTGGAGACCCAGGCCGTATTGCTGGGCCCGCTGGAGGGAAGGGAAGCCCGGGAGAATCAGATCCAGGACTAAAACGGGAGCGGACTGTCACAGCCTGCTGAAGTTTAAATCACAGGTTTCCTAAAGGGAGTCTGGCGGGACTCGGACTGTGGACAATGCGAAACACGACTTAAAGTCTCGTTAAATAAATAAATACATGCAGAAATAAATGAATCATTAGTGGGGGAGTGAGCCTGGACATTTCAGTCTGTTTAAACTTCACTTTGAAGCAGAACCTCTTAGTTCAGAAGGGTGAAGTTTCCGTTTGTACTCATATCTGTGAACTGATTATAATAAATATTCTTTGTATTAACACATTAATTAGTCTCTTTGTCTTTTTGTTTAAAAACAAGAACATCGCATGAGATTTTGACGATTTATAGTGATTTTATTTCCGTTAGACCTTTGCCTACATTGACGCTGATGCATTAAGGACGGCCCATAGACGTTATATAAGGCAGTGCCTCCCCTGTTCCAAGATGGCGGCTCTATTGGCCCATTCGATCCATAACTGCCGTAGTCAAGGCGACATGTTTTACAAAACCTCATCACTTCCGGTATGTGGTACATTCCCTTTCCGTGAAGAATCTGTCATTTGTAAATTTGTTTCGGGACTGGTAAAAGTGTTTTGCATCTTGTTAATTTGTTTTCGAAAATGTAAATTTGTTTTCTAAAATGTTATTTTGTTTTCCAAAATGTAAATTTGTTTTCTAAAATGTAAATTTGTTTTCCAAAATGTAAATTTGTTTTCTAAAATGTAAATTTGTTTTCTAAAATGTTATTTTGTTTTCCAAAATGTAAATTTGTTTTCTAAAATGTTATTTTGTTTTCCAAAATGTAAATTTGTTTTCCAAAATGTTATTTTGTTTTCCAAAATGTAAATTTGTTTTCCAAAATGTTATTTTGTTTTCCAAAATGTAAATTTGTTTTCCAAAATGTAAAAGTGTTTCATTCTTTGTAATGTTGCATTGCACTTCCCGGCCACCGTAGGGGGGGGCTGGACTTTGTGGAATTTGGGGTGAGCTATCCCTTTAAGTTGGATGTTGGCTGTTCCTTACTTTCATGAATTTTTCACAAAGCTGCCACCAGTACTTATGAGAAAAGTAGGTAAAAGAGCCACATAATGTGATCTTTTTTTTTTTAAGAGAGCAGCTGTTCAAGTTACCACCCTTCCACCACCCTCATGGTGCAGCAACACATCAAAACATTGTGTACATCTAGACTCCCTGCTGTTTCTGAACTTCAGAGCAAAAAAACGGTTTACCTGTCTGTAAACCTGTCAGTCCCAATCTGCCTCCAGGGCTCTCTTCATTGATCTTTGCTCACCTCTTGTTCTGTTTAATGCTGCCATTATGTCACATTACATGGACCATAGATGCAAGCTATTGACTGGGAGATATAAATTATCTTATATTATAAACATCCCACACATAATTACTGTTAGAGCATGATAACAATTTGTAGACTCGGTATCGTGTAAGTATGCACCTATCACCAATGTAAATTCCACATAAGTGTCCTTATTGTGCCAATAAAACCTTTTCCGATTCGGATTCTGACCACTTGTCATCAGGAACTGCAGAAGTGTCCAAATGCAGGCAGCAAAATGGGAGATAACTGTTCTGTGTTGAGAACATGTTTCAAGACCATGCTTATCCTGAATGAATAAATACTTTGGAACTACAGAGAAATATGGGAAACAAACAAAAGTGATTATGGCAAAACATTAGAGATCCTGTTAAGGATAAATACAGATGTTGATATGCCTGGTTGGTGCCTCAGCAATTAAGGTAGAAACAATTTCCTAAACAAAGTCGAATCACATAAGTCTGCATGACAGCAGCATTGGTATCCTTTATTGACCCTGAACTCATTGGTGAGACTGAATCCTAATTAGTTCTGAAAGCTCCAAGGACCCCTATCACAGTCCACTCAGTTCAATTTGAACCATTGTAAGTAATCAGTAATTGTATAGTTTTATCATGAAGGCCGAGTATTAAAGAGAAAGATGAATGCTTGCCTGATTGCGGATCAGAGCATGCCGAGGCTTGTGAATATGACTTGAGAAAAGCAATCTTAATGGAGACTCAATTAGCAGAAGGAATTGGCAAAGTCCTGCTGCGCTGTCATGAAAATGAATCAAAGCCTGGCAGCAGGAACCTGAAGTTCAGCTAATTCCTGTTGTTCATGCAACAGAAATCCATGGAACAACCAAAAGTGTGCCAAACCAAATCAGTCACACAAGCAAGCAAATGGAGAAAAAATAAATAAAAATTGAGTGGCATCGCTCGCCAATCGCCATTCATTATCTGGCTTAACAGCGGACCAGCAGTAACAAAGTCTCCGTTTCCTGTATACTTTATGATTTATAAACTCCTACATTTTGTCTCATTTCATTAGTAAGAAAGGTCTGAATTAGCCCGATCAAGTGGATATCTTCATCCTGACAGTGGTAGTTTGTTGCTGGTATTATGTCAAGTCAAGTCAAGCCCAAGCTCTTTGCCTAGTCCAGTCATTACAACAAATCTACTATGCAGACAACCAGGACGTATCCCTCCACAGAGGCTCAGCAAGAAAGCACTGTCTGGGGAGGGAATTTTGTACTAAAAGTACCATCATTTTGCCGACTCGATATGGCTAGCTCAAAGACAGCTGAAGCATTCTTGTACGGAACAAGGACTGTGGGTATTGTCCCTAATTTTTTTTACAGTGTGTAATAGGGCTGGGCGATATGGAGAAAATCAGATATCACGATATTCTTGACCAAATACCTCGATATCGATATTGCGGTGATATTCTAGGGTTGACAATCGGTGCTCTAACAAAATATCTTCACACTTAGATTTTAGATAAATAATCATCAGTAATGTGGTCATAATGTCTAAGTGGGGAAAAGGCAAATAATAGAACAGCTACAGTCAGTCTGGTAAGTTCAGAAAATGACATCACTTTACTGTAATGCAGCCTTTAAAACCAGGAAAAGACTACACTTCTGTCATCACGATATTATATCCAAAATCTAAGACAATATCTAGTCTTGTATCACGATAGCGATATAATATCGATATATTGCCCAGCCCTCGTGTTTAATAGTTGTTTCTACGAAAGGTATCTCAGTTGGGAGAGGAGGGATGATTACAGCAACCAGTAACTCTTTCAATGTACAATATCTATAGACTTTTAATTCAAATAGACTCGAATAACTAAACATAGGCTACTAACACTTCAGCATGAAACTTGATTTGCAGGTTGTCTGACTCCAGCTATAAGAGATACACTTTCCAAGGATCTCTCAATTATTTAATCTCTTTCTTCCCATGTGCTGAACTATCGATTACATGTCTGCCTTGACTTACTGAAAGAACAGCCCTTGTTAGATAAACTCCAGAGTCTTGCTCTACGGGGACTCAACCGGTGTAACAGCCAGATGCTGTGTTACACGTAGCCAAAAACTCATAGGAATACTGTTCCTATGAGTATATTGATTATATATTATATATGATATATGAGTATTGCTATACTGCTATGGCTGACAGAAGCAGGATCAGGGATATAAAGTGATGACACCCTCAGCGTTAAAGTTGGATTTTTACCCAAAAAAACCTACTCTCTGTGGCTACGGGAGGTCCATAAGGCACCTGAGAATCAAGCCTCTGCTTTGGTTTTGCAGTGACAGGATTTTCACTTTAATCGGAGTTGTTCTAAGGGACGTGGGAGGCAGCTGGGACACTCATCCCCACCATCAACAGATTACTCTGTCAGACACAACTAAAAAGGAGATTGGGATTAGTTTTCATCAAAATTAAGCATCATCATTGCTGTTTATTGCAATCGTTCCAGAATACAGGTTTGGATGGAGGATGGAACCCCCCTTATCATGGATGACGGCATTTTTATATTTTTTTTTAAATGCAGATCTTCACAGCAAGGCTTTGTTGATTATTGCACATTTTCATTTGAATTTTAAGCATTACAATCACTTCATGATGGAACTGCTTGAGGGTTTTTACTGTGTCTAGTGATTACACTTTTTTATGGCTTCAAGTCTTGATTTCTTTTCACCTTACATCCTTATTTATTCACGTGTTCCTTCCCTTTTGTTCCCTCTGCACTCCTTAATTGTTTCCATTTCTCTTCCTCCCTAATTTATGTTTTACATTCTTGCTGTATCCTTAATCCACACCACGCACTTATTCTAAAAAGGTTATGAGTTATAGTTGATCACACGGGAAAGTGTTATATATAATATACTCAAAACGGGCAGTGTGAATGCTAAAAACGCTTGATTTTTGAGCCCCTCATTATGAAATGCACAAAGGGAATATAGGGGTTGCTCACACCTGGAAACATTTAACTTGGGGATGGTGGTGAAACTGCTCCAAGTACACCACCGAAAAATAGAAAAACTACCGTTACATTTTTGGTTAAGTCTAATTGGAAGTGGCTGTCTGAAGTTGTAGTTTGCTTGACGTCCGACAGTGCCGGTATTCAATATTTTATGTTGCTCATTAAATGTTGATTTCTTGTATACTAACTGTTAGACATCATACTATAAAGATTAGTACATAGTACTATTGTAAATAGTTAGTATGTAGTGCATCTGCCTCCTCATTTTCTTTCTTCTAATGTATCAAATTTCTTACCTTCCTTCTTTTTTTCCTCCATCAATCATTACTTTCTTCCTTACTTCTTTCAGGTTTCTCCCCTTCTTTTCCCCTACAATATCTTCCTTCTACTTCTTCTTTTCGGGCTATCTGTCGTTCTTTCTTGCCGCTGTCTGTCCTTTCTCTGTCCTTCCCTCCTTGAGGCACTCCGCTTTGATTAGGAGGAGGACTGGAAGCTTTTTTATTTTGTTCTCATCGCTCCAGACATTGTTAGCTTTCTACCTTCCTACGGTACGGTCCATGCCTTCTTCCCTTTCTTCAGCGGACAAAGTTACATGCTGTGGACATGAAAAAGCCAGGCAGGAAGGTGCATTTTACTGACCAACTTCTCATCAAAAAGCTCGGGTATGTCTGAGCCAGAGCCAGACTAGGACCGACCAGGAGAGTAATGTCCCTACCTGCTCCTTCTGTCTGTCTCAAACACCTCTTTGTCTCCTAATCCATCATCCTTCTTGTACAAACACATTTTTCCCCCAATCTTTCTGTTCAGCTGACAGTCTCTCTCTCTGCTCTGCGGTATCTTTGGGTTTGAGGTTAACATCTTCTCAGCAGGTCAGGTACAGTCTCATCTAATAGATACTCCAACAAATGGAGAGTTGCATAATGCCTGACCCGTGTTCAATTATAAAATCCATTTTATTACAAAAATATCAGTCCTCAAAATGTACCTGCAGTACAGCACCACTTTATGTGCGAGAGCTTTTATCGGAAGTGTGTTTCCTAACGCACTGGTTTTACAGGTCGAGGTTTAGCATGTGGAAGGGGAAAACTGAACTGAGCTGAAAAAGCTAAAATGGATTTTGCTGCTTTGACATTGAAATTTTGGTTCACGTAAAAAGGACTAGTTTCACATCACAAAATAACATAAATGAGCAATAACAAAATACATAATAACCATAGAAAACTATAGTTCTTTACCATTAATGACAGCATTAGGGGCTACGCTAAAGTTTCCATGTATCACAGAGGTTATCATTGACAGGATGTCCCACTCTCCACAGAGCTGAAATGATTTGTCGATTAAAAGATTAGTAAATCAACACAAAATGAATCAACTATTTTGATAATGGCTAATTTTTTTTCAAACAACAATATACCCACTTCCACCTTTTTCTTTGACTTTGTGATTGTCAACTGAATATAATTGGATTTTGGACTGTTGGTTGGTCACAACAAGCAGTTTGAAGTCACTGGGCCCAGCAGGCATCGATGGTGTTTGTTCTTTTATCCCCCCCCCCCCTTCAGCGCCACTCAGTCAGCAGTCTTTAAGCCCGACAACTTCAGTCATTCAGTGGCACACCACCAGCATCACTCAGTCCTCTTGTCTATCAAAAGCCTTCAGTCCTCCAAGGCGGCCCACCCATCAGCCATCCATTTACCTCCTCCATCTTCAGGGTACCCTGACCTGCAGCTGAAGGAGAGGGACCTCTCAGGGGCTCCGATGATACACAGGAGGAAGTTTTGAACTGATTGACTCTCATGAAACCGAAATGGGGCTGAGAGTGACTGCTGAGAAATGATGATGAGTCACAGTTGGCCTCCAGTGTTTCACACTTGTCAAACAGTTCAGATGATCTGCAGGCAGCTTTTGTCATGATTGTGGATGCAATCCTGTTGTCTTTTTTTCATCAAACTGAAATACAAGCTTTTGTTTTTTTGGCTTTGAGCTAAGCTACGGTTTGTCGCTTTTAAAGCTTTAGTGCGTAACTTTTTGATTTTAATAATCGTCCGTTACATTCAAGCCATTGCCAAATTAAGTTGCTACAAAGCTAATTAAGAGTCTCAGCTCCACACAACTCTCTCTGGATTTCTCAGTACGGTTATGTTCAGAAGATTGTGGCGTCAGGCGACTTTCCGGTGTAGAAACTCGAGGGAAGATAATGACCTCTTCTGAAGAGTCCATCATGTTTTTGTTTTTTTAATCCTCAGTGTCCTCCTTGGCTACTAGCAACTGCGTGGAAGAGGGGTGGGGGTGGGGGTGCGTGCGCGATCACGTAGGCTTGCATCATGTGGACGTGCCGACAGTTTGTTGTCATTGCTTGGAATTCCTCATGGGGGCGAAACAAACACACTATAGCTTTGATTGTTGAATTGTTTTGTGGCATTGTATTGTATTGTTCTGTAAATTGTTCACGGTTCACTCTTTTTGTCGCTCGTTTTTAGGCAGGTGATTGGCTTGTTGAGCAAACAAATCTCGACTGGAACGTCATCACATGGCTGACAGCAAAGCAACCAGAGCCAATAATCCTTCATACCGATCTCTCGGATTAGTCAATCAATACATTTTCTAAGCAAAAATGATAATTAGTCTTTGGTTCCAGCTTCTAAATTATGAAGATTTGCTGCTTTTCTTACTCTTTATTTCTCTTTATGTGATGGTAAACTTGAGTTCTTTGGGTTTCATATTTTTTGTTGGACAAGGTAAGGTAATACCTTATTTTGATGTGAAATATTGTCATTTCCCACGGCTTTCTGACATTTTATCGATCAAAATAATTAATAAATCCTGAAAATAATCAGCAGAATAATCGATTAATGTAAAAACATTTTAGTTATATCCTTACAGCTATTTAAGGCCCACATAAAAAGCTTATACTGTTTAGGTTTGAAATTCCTTTGGAGAGACTATCTGTATGATTTGTGCCATATTGTCTCTGTCTTTAGAATTAGCTGAGTAGATTACAGTATATACTTTGATTTAATATTTAGGCTGTTCGATGTCGACAACAGAGGTGTCAAGACATGAAATACTGTTAAACTACCTTGAACTTGTTAAGTAACGATTCCCATTCCATTTTACAACTTGGCTTTGGTAAGTGTTCTTTAAGTAACAATTATTGTTCATTTTTGGCGTTTTTATTGCCAATGTTACGCCATAGCTCTAACATCTAGCACTTGACAAATAAGAAATAATGTTCCTCTAGATTTTCTGCTTGTGTGTTGAAGCGCTTAAATGCTCACTCAGGTTCGAAATGGGTTGTGCTACCAGAGAACTCACAGTCCGATTACTTCCTGCACTATCTCTCCCTGCTAATAAAGAAGCACTTAGCCTCACATATCTGGTTCACTCGCGGCTACAAAGATGCTGTAGATTAGGATAGCGTGTGTACCTGTGAATGTGTATTAAAGTAGAGATTAAAGCTGAAGTGTCAACAGCAGTGGAGATAAAAGTGACTCCGAGCGAAATCCCTCGTGACATCAGTCTAGAAACAGAAATAAAACTCTGAAGATCATGCAGCTTTCCAAAAAAAAAAAGAAAGAAAAAAAGTACTTTGCAGGTACCAGGAGTTCTTTGGTGGGGTCTTATCATACATTAGGAGACTGAGTCGTGTGATTAAAAGACGATAGAAAGGAAAAGTAAGTTTAACACAAAATCCCTGCATTGGCAGTGTTGAAGACAATCTAAATGTAACACCCTGCTGATGTAATTTTCACAGCCTCTTGTCACGGAGCAGATTCACATACACACATACACACAGCAGGACTGGCGCTAGGAGTAAAACGAGAAGCCCCGTGGAATCCCTCTCCTCTCTCATTTTTCTGAATAAAGCAAGTCTGGAGCAATAATTTGACACTTACTAAGAACACAGTCTTCCCCCAAGGCCCTGCTCGAGTACCAATCCAAAAAATTTCCTCCCTTTTTTTTCCCCTTTCCTCTTCCCCTCCCCCCTCCCTCTTTCCCCCCCCCCCCCCCCCCCCCCCCCCCCCCCCCCCCCCCCCCCCCCCCTTTTTTAGGCCGTCCCCGGCGTGTGAGGAGTCCTCCCCTCGGGGTGTGGCGTTTGCTCTCCCCGTTAATCGCCCTATAGACCATTTCGTGCTGGCCACCACAAAAAAAAACCCGACAAAAACGTCCCTGTGAACACTTATCAATAGATTAAAAATAACGTGACCATTTCACGTACTTCCGTGGGACCGTGTTGTCTATTTAGTTTTACACATAGATTAAACGCAGCGATATCCCTAACCTACGTACAGCCACCACAGAGGAACAGTACACACAGTGTGGTTAACCCTGATTGGTATCGAACCAAAAGAGAGATAGACCCATGCTCGAAAAGAGAACGTACCTTGGCGCTCGCTAATGGGATACATTTATCTGTAGGAGCTATTAAAAAGGGATATTACTAAAGATTCTGAGTATATAAAAGCACTCATTTAATCACTCAATCTCCACCATCCGTCATCTGCTCTGCGCCATCTGTTTTATCGATCAGCCAACAGGCGGCGAGATGCCTCCTCAAAGTCTCGTTCACTGCAGAGGTGGCATGAGAAAACACTAGGGGAAGCTTCCGGATGTTTCTTACCTCTTTGCCAGACAGGTAGTAGGCGGACAGCAGACCTCCAACGAACCGGATGTTCACCTCAAACACAGACACTTCTGCATTCTGCACCAGGGACAAAGGAAAGAAATATGAGATAATGAACGCTTATAAGAACTACTCATGAATACACATTTCTCCTCCTACAAACTGTGAATCAGGTAAAGACAGAGTCAATTCAGATACGTTGCTGTTTTCACTTCAGGGAGGATTAGACTTTCCAAAGTTCAGGCAGATATTTTTTTGTATTGAAGCAGCCGATAACTAATACTGAAAACAGTGATGTCTTTGCTGGTTTAAGACGGGAGTGATGCTGTATTCTCACTTTGTATTCCTAGCCACAGGTTGGTCGGTCCATCACTTTGGTCCTGACTGAAATATGTAAATTATTTGACGGCATGCCGTTCAACTTGGGTGCAAACATTCACGATTCCCAAAGGATGAATTGTAACCACAGTGGTGACCCATCGACTTTTCATCCAGCAACATCGTCAGGTCAGAATTTGAATCTGTCCGATACCATTTCATGACCAAATACTGGCAAAAGTAATGACATTCCCAACAGCCTCGGCTGTACTTTGTGTTTAGATGTCAGCATGCTACACTAGTTAGTTACACTAAGATGGTGAACACGGTAACATTGTAGTTGCTAAAAATCAGCATATTAGCATTAGTCATTGTAAGCATGTCAGCACGATGTTGTTAGTATTTAGCTCTAAATACAGCCTCACAGAGCTCCTAGCATTACTGTAGATGTTTTAAGATATGTGTGTGTGTGTGTCAAATCTTTAGTTATTCTGTCCTTTGCTACGTCAACAGATTTTTAAAGGTTTATCAACAGCAAAAATCTGCTGATGAAATGTAAGGCCCCTTGTTGGTTGTTTGCACTCTTATTCCAATCGGATACAGAGCAGTGAAGGGCTTAACGTCCTCAAAGTTAAGAAAGAAATCCTTGGAAACACTGCCGTAAATGGCAGTGATAAAGTCTACTGCATCTAAAAAAATACAATGGCTCTATTTCTAGACAGTTTTTGGCAGAGGGAATGGGGCAAATAATAACAAAAAAAAAGTAAGTTTGAAAAGCCATTTGTCTCAGCAGCGGAACAATGAAGCTTCCATCTCTCCCGCTCCCTTTCTCTCTTCACGTCTTTATGAACGGATTCCGGAGTCAAATGAAGTTTTCGTGCTCGACTGACAGCTCTCATAAGTCACTGCTGTCGACCAGAGATAGGACAATAGACTCCGTCCTGTGCAAAAACAAATTATATGCCAGGCAAAATGTGTCCTGTCATTCTCCTCCAAAGCCTGAATGACTGATTGAGTAGTTAGATTGTGTTGCTTATTCTTTCTAATTAAAATTAAGCTGAAATGCTTCCTACTACCCGCGGTCTGTTTGCAGTTCAGTTTGCTAGAAGAGTGAAACAGAAATATTTCAGCTTCATTTTACCGGGGCAATTGGGCAAACAGCAGTTCACCTGCAGTATCTGTGTGACTTAAGTCACCATCACTGCTTTAAACTGTTGGACAATGACCCTCTGAGTCAGCAGTTGCGTGACGTTATCTCATTCCTGCGAGAGGACCTGATGAAGTTGGCAGGCGAGGAGTAAAGTCTCCTGATGTTGCAACATTAAATCCATTACAGAGCGAACAGGAAACTGACTAAGCACGGCCTTTTTCCCTAGCAGAGAACTAATTAACGGCTACAGCAAGATGAATCGATGAGATAATGGCCCGAGTAGACCTCTATAGATGAAAGTGTATCTTATTATTATTTAATTTTTTTTGTGATTGGCTAGTTGTTATACGTCACTGGACAGCCTATAATTTCTGGTCTTTGAGCTTAAAATGACAAAAATCTACACCAATAGTTTTCTCCATACAGGAAATGTTGCGTTTCCTTTTCCCCGTCACACTCTCTATAGGTTAAGATCGTAAGTCGGGTTTTAGAGCTTTTGAGTTCTGACACAGGGAGCCTCAGGAGGGCCATAAACCCTGTACTGTGGCTCTTTCCCTTTAAACAGATTTAAAAGTGTTGCTTAGCTGCTTGTATAGAAATAAATGGCAGTGTGACCTGTGTGGCTCCTGCAGTGGGACTCGGAGTAAGCTACAGTCCTATTTTGTCAGAAGGGTAAACACTGTTCCAGCTATTGGACATATAAGAGCAGAGAGTAATGCTGAAGTCATGCTAAATACAGTTTTTGGGGTGTGCAGCTGAACTGATACGCATCAGAAAACCCAGAGATGCTCTGACAGGCTTTAGTCAGCAAAAGGAAAGTAACTCTGGCGACAGCAGTTATATTATTTGTATAACTATTCATACGGTTTAACATTCTGTTTGATATTGTTTTAACATTTCACTGATTTTTTAAATATATTTGATTCTTTTTCTATTCATCTTGGTGTGCATTGGTCTCTAAACCCATTTTTATTTATTTTTCTTATTCATTTTTCTTGTCTGATGTTTTTCAATCACTGTTCAGCACTTTGAATTGCATTTTGTTATGATATATAAATAAAGATTGATCGATTGGTTGATTAATGCAACTTCTAAATGTCCCCAACTCCTCCTAGTTACTGAAGCCATGTGCAATTCAAGTCAGCTTTAAAATCGTATTGTTACAAATTCATCAATACCATTTTTGTATCGGATACACACCCTTACTAGTAACCGACTGGTATTCTTTGATCACCAAAACTTACAGATGCCATGCCCAAGTTCTAATTGCTGCTGCAGAACAAGAAAGACGGTTTAAAAAAAAAAAATCATATTGCATATTGAATACCACCGGCTGAATTTCCCTCAAGCTTTCCCTGAGCTCACAAGTGCTGGATGAATAGAATTAAATTCACTAAAATTTAGCAAAACATAATATCTGTGTACCTTAATGGTTGCACAATTTACTCCTTGGCCAGCAGCTCTTTCTTTGCTCTCCTGAGATCATCTTTCATTCCTGTGTGAACCAATCTGTATGAGGTGCGCAGGTTTGTTGTTGCATTAACATCGCACAAACCATTAGTCGTCTAAACCCCACAGTGCCTGAGAAAAAACATGCTTACACAGCAGTTGCGAGGAGCACAAAAATATGGCAGAACTGTTTTTTTTTTTTTATTTACCCTTTATATATTCAGGGAAGGTTTACTGAGAGGAAGCCTCTGTTCTGCAGGAACACTCTGATCACATTCACACAGTTCATATACCTGGAAGCTGCCCAGTACAACCACAGTCTGATCTGCTGGCCACTGAGGGGCCTCTTAAGGGCCACTTAAGGGCCTTGCTCAAGGGCACCTCAGTGGTGGTAATGAGGGAGGATCAAGCGCTGTTCTTTCCACTTTCCCCCACTCAGATTTCAACCTGTCGGTCTGGGGGATTGAACCGTCACAAGCTCGCTTCTCTAACCTTTAGGCCACCATTGCCCACCAACACTCTCTTTCACCGGCCACTGCTGTCATTTTACTGTGTGTGTGTGTGTGTGTGTGTGTGTGTGTGTGTGTGTGTGTGTGTGTGTGTGTGTGTGTGTTTTTTTGTGTCTGCTGACAATACGAAGCCATCAGAACCAACAGTACTTTTGCTAAGGGACAGTTGTACTGACGCAGGACATGTTGCATAAAGACATGGAGTAGATCTGTATTCCCTCCTTTCTCCATGTCTTCTGGCAAAGTGTCCAGAGACAAACACTGCTGGCAAAATTAATTGCCCTTCGGGGACAAATAAAGGTCTTGAACTTGAACTACTATCATCGCTTCTGTATTCTTAAGTCTCAAACAATCTCCCTTGTTTGTTAAACAAACCGTTCTATCCGTCTCTTCTTATCCCTCTTTTCTGTGTCTCCAAATGTTTAAAATCTCCTCTGAGAACGTAGATTTCAAAACTTACTTACTTTCCTGGATCATTTCACTCGAGTCGCGAAAGTTTATTGTTGTTCGTAAGACATAATGTCAGTCCCCGTTTTGTCATTCCATGTCATTTATCCCGCTGTCAGAAGTGATCAAATGTGTGTATTCTTTCAGACACACTTCCAAAGTAAGTGAGGAGAAATGTCTAAATCTATATTTTTCTTTATTGAGTCTTTTAGTAACTTCAGCAAAACCTAAATAGATGTAAATCACCCCCTCCCTAGGTGGTTTTCACAATACCTGCCTTGCCATTAAAAAGCACTTATTCTAAAGCATGTGCAGAAAGTGTGGAGCATCAAAGGCAGCTATGCGTCTCGGCATTATGCTGCTGCAGCAAATGAACAGCGCAGATGAGAGTCAATGGGCCTCCTGCCGTTTGAGTGACGGAACCACTGCTGGCAAATACAGTAAATAAGGCAGGATTATGCACAGGGGATTGCTGTGGCAATGCAAATGCAGGTGTGGAACACCTTCACCATGTGAATGAGCTGAAACATTCACAGTCTTGCAAGGAGGACTAAAGCTGATCTGAAGGCGTATTTGACTACTGTACTTGATGTTTATATTATTTTCAGAAGGGATATATGCTGTGGTCTTAGAATCAGACCTAAGATACTTTAACTCATACATGTAAAACAAATGTGCAGTCACGACTCAACTAAAGGAAAAACAAAGACGTTGCTTTTCTGTTTCTCCTTAATGAGGAGCTCTTAACGGGGATACTATAATAAGGATGCTTGTATAAAGACAGACATCAAGGGGAAAGGGTAAAGTGTGTGTGTGTGTGTGTGTGTTTTACTCACATACAGACATATATGTCCTACATGTTCCTGTGTCATTAAGCTCATCAGTCCTTCAGAGTTTAGCGCTGTTAAAAAAACAGAGTGCTACTATACCTGCGACGCCTTTTATTAATTCTGTTGTCCATTACTTGGAGGAGATTGTCCGTGTGAGATTTTCTCTGAAGTTTTAACTTTTGAACGTGATATTCTGTTCATAAAATTATCAATGCTGCTATTAATTATAAGCCCTCCCATGACTGGTAATAAAAGCTAAAAAGATTTTGTCAGCAGCATTTAAATCTTTCAATGAATTAGTTGAGGTGTGTGTGTGTGTGTGTGTGTGTGTGTGTGTGTGTGTGTGTGTGTGTGTGTGTGTGTGTGTGTGTGTGTGTGTGTGTGTGTGTGTGTGTGTGTGTGTGTGTGTGCATGCAGGCTAAGCAACTCATAGTAGAAAGTTCATTGCATACTATTAAAAAAGAAAATTATGAATAATGGGAGCAAAGTAATATCAAACACAGGAAGAATTAAATTCTTACTTATCCATCCAGCAGCATTTAAAAGGGTGAATACCGTTTTTTTCAACCTGGACCCTATGTTCCTATGTTTTGGTGTCTTAAGGGACTGATGGGAACAACAATCTTTGACATCGGTCCAGTATGAAGTGAGATCGCTGCAGTCGGCAGCGGCGAAACAAGCTACAGTGTAAGTTAATAAGGAAATTGTCCAGCTTTTATTAACCTTCACAAAAGTGCTCGTTTTGCCGCTGACAGGCTCAGATTAATATTCTAAGTGCCTGACAACGTTATGAATAGGATTTCAGTTCAGGTCCTGGTTGTAAAAAATGCTAGTTACCCTTTAATTATGTTTTGTGTGTGTGTGTGTGTGTGTGTGTGTGTGTGTGTGTGTGTGTGTGTGTGTGCTCTCACACTAAAGAATTAATCCTTGTGTATGGATCCACCAGACAACCCTCTGGGTTTTATTGATAAGGTGAGCAATCTGATTCAACACACAAATGTCCTGTCTGTCACACACACACAACAACACCACACAACAACACACACACACACACACACACACACACACACACACACACACACACACACACACTTCTGTGAGTCCTGTGGTCATGTGCAATGTCTCACTCATCAACATCAATATTTGTGTGTGTGTGTGTGTGTGTGTGTGTGTGTGTGTGTGTGTGTGTGTGTTTTGTTGTGTGTGTGTGTGTGTGTGTGTGTGTGTGTGTGTGTGTGTGTGTGTGGAGTCAAAGTGACAGAAACCTGTTTTAATTAAAACATCTCTGAAAGCTTTGGTAACACATTACTGCAGGTGCGTTGTGATCTATTATACCAGCAGAGCCCATTGGAAGCCTGGGGAATTGTTTCGTACAATGCAATCATCAGAAAATTACATTCACTTTGATATCATGTCATTAAGGATACATTTACCGCATCAAATATTAACACACCCAGCAATATCGAGCTTATTATGTTTTTATTATATTAGGTCTTGATTATACTAATGTGTTTACAATGCCTTATGAGCACAAGTTGAATTGGCTGATAGAGGTTTGGTCTCTGGACCAAATGCATGTTGAATAGACTTCTTTAGCTTTTTGAATTTTCTTTTATAGTATACGTTTTCACATGCTGCTTCCAGTGAGGGTTTGTGTAACACACACACAGACACACACACACACACACACCAGTCTTCAAGAGTCTTCTGTACCACAGTTCACTGACGCTGACCTACATGTGGTAAAACTGAGGCAGACATTTCCCTGCTCATCTTGTCACGTCTCTGTATAAAGTTTATTTTAAGACTATATCATACATCAGGTCATGCACATAATGACTACAAAGTGTTCAACTAAATCACAGTCATTTAAAAAAAACTAAAAATAAAAAAAAACTGACATGACTTTCAGGCTTTGTCACAAAGCACTAAACGCAATCACATATTTTTCTTTATTTTATAAGCTTAAAATAAAATGTTTACAGGCCTTGGGAGTCTTGTGTTTAAGCATACGTCCTTGGCAAGGAGCTTTTTAAAAAAAAAGTCCATGAGTTTTTTGGGTGTTTTAATGAGAAAACTATGCTTCTATTGTTCTGGCTGACTGCAGGATGCAACACTCATTCATCTACTTTGACACAGCTTGGTCTCACACTCACACACACACACACACACACACACACACACACAAATATGGATACTTTAGAAAGAGAGATTTGTGTCTTTCACTTTAACATGCTCCAGTAAACATGACCTCCTTTTGTAATACTTGCATCATTTAAATCCCACCCTGCTTTTCTCTGATCCAACAGTTTTCTGGCAAGTGATTTTTTATTTATTTTTTTTCCCTTCTCCTCAACTACATGTAAATTAGAGGCAGATTATGTTTGCACTTCTGTGCATCTGTCAGAAACAAATCTTAAAATGTTACTGGCGAATTTGGCTGAAACTCAGCAGACAGGTGGTGATCTAGATTCAGGATTGTACGCCAAACTACTGGCACTATATGTTGCATTCAAGTTCCAGCGGGAAAGCATGAGATTCGGGATGTTTACCAGCAAACGGCGTCAAGTTCACCTCGAAAACAGAACACTAAGTTGATGTTGCACTCTATCAAAAGACCTGTTTTTTTTTTTTTTTTTTTTTTTTAAACGTGAATTTCTGCTGTAGCTGCTAAAATATGTGTTTTATTTCACCTGCAGTTATTTGGATGTCAGGCGCAGTGTTCTCATCTGTCGTTGCTCACATTTCTTTAATTACATTGTGACTGAGTCTTGGCTTATGGCAGAGGGTCAAGGCTTTTGCAGAATCAATTTAGTCGATTTCTCACACACACACACACACACACACACACACACACACACACACACACACACACACACACACACACACACACACACACACACACACACACACACACACACACACACACACACACACACACACTTACCACATTAAAGTCGAGGTTCTTTTCTACCCAATCGGTAGCAGCATCAAACTCTTCAAACATTTCCATGATGTAGAGGGTATCCAGAGCATCCACTATTGTCGCTCCCTTTATACTGCCTGCAAGAGAGAAAGATAGAAGGATTAGAAATAGATTGCAGTATTTCTCAATAAACTTTCTTGAAGGTTGTTGTGTCTTGAAAGGAGTGTTTTACATTTCATCTGTCTGCTAAAAAAGAAAGAAATGCTAGGGAGGAAGCTGGATAATAAAAAAAAAACTTTACTTTAATTTTTTTTTAAATAAGCAAAAACTCCGATGAAGTTCATTGAAATGTTAGAAGCTCGTTAGTCGGCGTAGCACTGCTTTCATAAGTATGAATGACAACAGGTGTCGGCAGCAGTATCGCTGACAAAAAGCAGCGAACAAACAGCAGAAGTTAAGAGTTATGTTTGGGGGTCGGATAAATTATTTAGCTCGACAGATGGTGAGAGGCAGCGATTATCGGCACTGATGAAACGTCGGGAGTATTGCCGATCTCTGGTGATTAGCCTCATAGCAGGAGGGAAGACACACACACACACACACACACACACACACACACACACACACACACACACACACACACACACACACACACACACACACACACACACACACACACACACACACACACACACACACACACACACACACACACACACACACACACACACACATTCCAGCGCTGCTGTCACCCAAAATTCCTTTAAAGGAATCCAACAGCACCACAACACCTCAGTCTGTGTTATGTGCCAGGTAGCTCAATAAATCATTAAGTGTGCAGCATCGAGCCCTCAGCAAAGCTTTTAGTCCTAACATACCTGGTATAAACACAAGAGCTCATCTGTCTGAGCTATCTGATGGGTCCGAAAAGGCAAAAAAAAAAAAGAAAAGAATTGGAAGATGGGGCGGTGAAGAAAGACAATGAGTAAGACCGAGAGAGAGAGCTGGAATGAAAACATGAATTCATCAGCGTAGGGAAGGGAAAATAAAAAATGACGGGGCTACAAAGTCGAGTCAAGATGAAAGCCAGATAGCTGCAGGTTTGTTATTGTGTAAATGTGTGTGTTTATTTCCTTGTGTAAGAAGTGGGAGGATGCAGGGGCAGCTAAAAGCCTTCCATTAGACACAACGCTGAATCACCAGCTCCAGGCGCAGGGCCACTGCCGGCCATCAGAAATAGCACCGTGCTCACCGGAAAATAGGACTACTTCTTTTAAATCCCCACTGGGAGGTGAGAATCTGGTCACTAGCCGTGAAGACCGGTGTGATTACAAAGCAATAGATACAGATAATAATTCTGGATAAAGCTGCTGATACTGCATACACGCCATATTGAGCATCTTTCAATTCAATTCAAAAAATATCTCCTGGAAAGACTCTGGAATAGTTTCCCATTTTTAAGGATTGATGCCACTCTTCTATCTGATGAGTGTTACGTAGAGCTACTGGGAGGCAATAAGCTTAGCTTAGCTTAGCATAAAGACAGCTAGCCTGGCTCACACCAAAGCTTTAACAGTTTGTTGCTTTACAGGTAATTACATTACCGACTGAATTGACTATATGTGGCAACTCACGCTTTTTACATCTCTGATTGTGTACAGATTTAACCAATAAGATGCTTATTAACCCTTGAGTTGTCCTCCTGGGTCAAAATGAAGAATACTTTTTTTTCAACATTTTGCTTGCTTTTTCTGACGCTTTTGTCGCTTATTTTGACGTTTTCCGCACTTTCTTTCCATTACCACCAGTATACACACAACTAACACCAACTTATTAACACTAGTTTTACACTTCTTTTTGGAATTCATGGTCAATGAACCTCATTTATATGAAATGATCTAATTATTGGGTTAGAAAAAAGCTGAAATAATGAATCATTTTGACTAATATTTAAGATGAGAGAAACGTATGTCGAAGGCCAATAACAGATACGTCATAGTTTAGTCAGGATTATGCCATAAAATTAAATTTAAAAAACCCAAATGAGTGCTCTGATGCGTTGCAAAGAGCGTTTTATGGACCCATCCATGTTATTTTTGATTAATTTGGTTAAAGGAAACCCAGATTTCTGATATAGAAACTTTGAAAACAAGAAAAAAAGGACAACAGGAGAGTTAATAAGCTTTGTAGGTGTTTGTAGGTGGATTTTCTTATTTTGGACAAAGCCAGGCTTCCCGTTTCCCCATGCTTCCAGTCTTTATGCTAGGCTAAACTAATTCTCAGAAAGGCGAAGCACTGCTACTTCTGCTACTTGGGCGGAGTGATATGCTCGGAGCACCTGGGAAGCCCCGTGCAGAGTAGCAGTGCTTCGCCTTCTGAGAATATAGTTCCCAGTATGTATACGGTTAGAAGATGGCTGTGTATCATGTGACCTTGTTATTTGTACACTGTGACTCTACAAATCACAACATGTAAATAGGAACATGTTGGCGTTATTTTGTCACTTATTGGGAGCAGTAGGCTAGTTGGAGCCGGTTACCTCCAGGATCTGGGCTAAGCTAGGCTAGACACGCAGGGAGATGAGAAGGGTATGTATGGACTGATCTAACTCTGGGGTTACGGCGAATAAGCTAAAGTCCCAATAAGTCGTCGTGTTCCTTTAACTCACAGAGATGCCAGTGGTAGCGATCTTGGTATTGAACTAATCCTTTAAGAGGAACAACAACATAAGAATTAGGGATAGACCTATTATCTGCCCTGGCCCATTACCGGCCTTGGCCCATTATCTGCCTTGGCCCATTATCTGCCCTGGCCCATTATCGGCCCTGGCTGATTATCGGGCCGTTTTTTTGGCAGTTTGCAGATTACCTGTAACAGCGTTTTATTTGCCTGATAACCGATAAAGTTAATGAATTAAAAAGTGTGCTGCTTTGGCTCTGCTACAGCTCTGTGTCCGTCCCTCTGCTTCGGTTTCACTCCCCACTGAGTCTGACTTCACGTCCCGCCCAACACTATCGGACTATCTTTTACCGTGTATTATGTTGAAAGTTTCTAATTCATTAAATAATTGCTTAAAGCATTTAAACAAAGTTTTGTGTTGGAGCTTGGAACATTCCAAAATCTTAATTTTAAAGATTTTCATTTTCACGGTTATCAGTTTCCTTAACTACTAATAGTTGGTATCGGTATAGGTATCGGCCGATCCCTAGTAAGAATCACGATGATAATGAGGAATTCACATTCATACTGCGCACGAAATCTACATTAAAATGTGGCTTTCTACAACAAATGCGTAAACAAAGAGAAA
Organism: Perca fluviatilis; assembly: GCF_010015445.1. Classification (NCBI taxonomy): domain Eukaryota; kingdom Metazoa; phylum Chordata; class Actinopteri; order Perciformes; family Percidae; genus Perca; species Perca fluviatilis. The sequence goes on along the minus strand of NC_053129.1, from coordinate 28,075,209 downwards.
TGGACCAAAAACACACACTGTGTAATAGGGCTGGGCGATATGGACCAAAAGTCATATCCCGATATATTTTGGCTGAATATCGATATACGATATATATCCCGATATTTTTTCCGCGAAGTGAGAGCAAATGTTCAGTCAAAGCCCAAATCAAATATGACATGTCACAAGTAGTTTCATAGAAACAGTTGCAAAATCAAATAAATAATAAACCGGTTTCTTCACATGGTTCATGATTAAATGCTCAGCTGTTCAAATAACAATAAAATGTAAACCTAAATACTGTATAACAGGAGTAACTTTTTTGAAATCAAAGCTCCATAGGCTATTTGTGATTCGTTCCAAAGGTCAATTAAGCTTTTGATATTAATATAATCTACTTTGTTCAAAATGTAATGCCTCATGCCTGTAAGCCTAGGTTATAGTCCCATTCTTCCACTTGATACTGCTTCCACTTAAGTAAACTAAAAGATGAACTATCGACTACAAAACAAAGAAATTTATTATGATCGGTTCACAGATCTGAGTCCAAACGGAAACTTCACCCTTCTGAACTAAGAGTTTCTGCTTCAAGGTGAAGTTTAAACAGACTGAAATGTCCAGACTCATTCCTCCACTATTTATTTCTGTATGTATTTAAACGTTACATGTAATTTTAACGGGCACTGAGCTCCAGATCCTGCTGTAGCTTCTTTCCGTCCGCCTGCCGCCGGCAAACTTAGTGGAACTTTCCGCCGATATCGACATACAGTTCGTCCTGGACTACGTGTAAGATCCTACCGATCACCACTCTGTCTTTGGCTGGTCCGATCTGGATCAGCGGGGACCGGCGCCGCAGCGAGGCGAAGCTGTGTTTTTGCCCGGGGGAAGAGACGCTGCGGCCGGCCAGGGGCTCTCCGCCTCCGCTGCCCGGAGCTCAGATTGCTGGTCGAGCGGCATATATAATCATAAAACACATTGTCACCTGTTAAATGTTATCCATGCTGTTTGTTCTTTTCATTTCCTCTATCGAACATAATTAAGCAGTACAAAAGTCCGGCATCTTTAGCGTTGATCTGAATGCTTCGGCCCCCTGTTCCAAGATGGGCGGGTTTTGACGTATGTTTAGAACCTCACGGCGACATATCTATGGGAGCAAGGATCACATTTGAACTATATCGATATATGCGATATGGTCTAATTCCATATCTCATTTAAAAATATATCGATATATTTGTTTATATCGATATATCGCCCAGCCCTACTGTGTAATAATGTGAATGTTTGGTTAAGCCTCCAGCCATGTGAACAGAAAGGCCCAGCGTGTGCCTGGAGGTGGCAGCAGATCCAGTTACTGTTGCAGTCACATGTCCTTCCTGTTTTTCATCTTTCTCACATTTTCACTCCATTAAAGCATCCAGAGCGACAAAGAGAGGACAAGACACTTTCCTCCCCTCCATTGTCTTGTCACTGTGCTTCCTTCCCCCTCACTGCTCTTCCTGTATCTGTGTGTGTGTGTGTGTGTGTGTGTGTGTGTGTGTGTGTGTGTGTGTGTGTGTGTGTGTGTGTGTGTGTGTGTGTGTGTGTGTGTGTGTGTGTGTGTGTGTGTGTGTTACAAATGGTCAAAGAGCGACCAGGATTCTAATACTAAATATAAAAAAGTAGATGTACCGTAAGAGCGAAAAGGAAAGATCTGTGGAAGGTTTTATGACATTTGTCCTACTGAAAAGTATATATAAACATTTTTATCTTTTTTGAATTTTTTTTTTAAACAAAACATTCTTTCTCTCTATATAATGTGTCAGGACAAATTTCTCACACTGAGATATTGTGATTCACGGTTTCATGTTGGAGTTGAAGTCTCCCAAAACATCTGCCACAGTTTGCTGCTCAATACTTCCATATTCTTTGAAAATGATGTTATGTTCTTATTGCTAAAATTGCTCAACAGTGATTTGATTCAACGGACGCTCAAATCCAAAGTAAAAAAATATATATATATACATATGTGAAAGGGAGTGCTGGTTAGGGCTGTGTATTGGCAAGAATCTGGCGATACGATGTGCATCATGATACATGGGTCACGATTCAATATATTGCAATATATTTCGATACTGTGCATAAGGCGATATATTGGGATTTTTTTAAAGTATAATTTTAGAAAAACTAATATAAAAAAAAAAAAAGACATGATGTGCATAAAAGTCAAAGAAGGTTTACTTTAGGTAAACAATTCAGTACACAGAAAATCAAACTGCCAGTTTGGGATTGTGGTTCACAGGTTGTTAGTGAGCTAATGTTTTAATTAATGATATGCTAAAGTAGGCCAAAGTTCAGCCATAGCTACATTTTAGCTTCTAGTCAAAAGTCTGCTAGGCACTGTTAGGCAAGGACACTAGTGGTGCAACTCAGCATAGCCATCTAGCGGTAGGGGGTTTAAACACAACATAAACCACTGTTTTACATGAATATTTTTGCACGTAAAATTAAAAAAAATAAAAAAAATAAATACAGTATTGCAAAATAAAATATCGCGATACTCAAGTGTATAAATTTTTTTCTTTACACCCCTACTGATGGTTAATAATAATGAAATGTTTTCAGTCAATCAATTCATTTTAATTGTCACATAAAATCGTACCAGGGACAATTCCAGTGAAACGTAATATAATGTATATAATCTATGATTAAAGATGGAGAGTGACTGCTGTTCTAACTGTTCTTGAAAGGAAAACGTCTCTTGTTGTCTAAAGCTAAACAAATGAGTTGGGTGGTCGATTAGTCAAATTAAAGAAAATTAATAAGCAACTATTTTAATAATTCATTCATTCATTCATTGTTTCAGTCATTTTCCAAGAAATTGTGAGGATTTGCTGCTTTCTTTGGTCTCATATCGTCACCTTCCTAAAATAATTGCCTAATTCATTTTTTAACAAAAATTATTTTGTTGCCTAAATCATCTCCTCATGGTGCAGGCCACCTCTGGTAAAATTGCTTACATCCTCAGTTGAACAGGTCATGTGATTCTACACCTTTAGTAAAATTGCATATGTCAAGCATGTGACTTAGGCATGTTTTCTGAAAAACCTGAAAAAATGACTTAGGCAATTATTTTAGGAAGGTGACGATATGGCAAAAAAAGAAAGAAAAAGAAAAATTTAGTTTTGAACCGTTGATTAAATCAAGGTCTCACATTGGGCTCTGGACAATTCACTTAACATTTCATAGGCTTTACGATAATCAAGAACATATTTGGCAGATTCATCAATAATAATAAAAAAATAATGTGCCTTTCTGACCATTCGGTTACTGCACAAAATATTATGAACACTTGTATTTTCATAAAAGTACACAGAGATCGCAGATCGGAGCTTTAATCCAAAGAGATGTGTGGTGTTTGTGAGACAGCTTGTCGGGACCCTGATGGATCAAGAAATGTGCTGAAATCAGCTCGTTAGCAGAGCCGGGATTTAGTGTCAGTGTCCAGATGGGAGGACTATAAAAACGGATTCAGGACTCAGCCGAGGTCTGCGAGTTTTTGTGAGAGCAAAAAAAGTCCAGCGATCTCGGAGGCGGCGTGTGTGCTGCTTGCCGGGGAGTCCGTTTTTGTTTTGCGACTGCGAGCGTGGTGAGGTAGCAGATGGCTCAGCAGAGGGCAGCGTCTCTGACGCTTCAGTCAAACATGAGTGGTAGCGGAGGAGGAGGAGGGAGTCTTGGATGCTGCTAGAAGGAAAGAGCAGTAGGGGAGGACAAGCCGTGTGATATTTGCTGTAGGTGGAAGGCTTGTCGCAGTGGGAGAACACATACAATTTGGGAAAGAGCTTTCCAGAAAACCCACCAGTGTTATCGCCCACAGCAACAACCCTCGGCTGCTTCTTCATCTTCAGAAGAGTCAAAGTGTTCGGGGATTGCCTTTTCCGATGACTATTTTCTCCCTGCTTTTTATCCCTGTTGCTGCTACCGGTGTGAGTGCACCATAAGAAGAAATTCAATTCAATCCCTCCTCTTTGTAGCTACTTCTTATTTTTTTGAAGCTTGTGAATGCGTTAGGTTCATCAGGGAATCTGATATACCATCTTGTATGCTTGTAGGATGCTCGCCCGTTTTGACATAACCTATAAAAGCAGAACATGGGAAAGATGGGAGAAATGGACGCATGAAAAAAATGAAAGCGCTGGCGTCCTCAGAAGACAGGAGGAATCATTACCTTTCTGTTCCCAGACAGAGAATGAGGATAGATGGGGAGAGGAATGGCAGAAAGAAATGGGGGGACTCAATGTCCAAAAGTCATTAACGAACAGCATCAGTCCCTCGAAACACAATCCATCCAGTGGTTTCTCTTCCTACATTCACTTGTCCTCTCATGAGATATCCATCAATCGTTTCTCCTTTTTCCCCCCCATCTCCCCTTTTCAGTATTCCTATCCTCCCTCTCTCCTTTTGTCTTTATGCCTCTTCCCTTTACTCTCTTTTTTTCCATCGATTGATCGCTCCTTCCATCCTCATCCACTCTGCTTTTTTTTCTTTTCCTTCCTACCTCGAACAGAAAATGAGTGAAGAGGAGAGTGATGGATGCATTAAAAAAAGAAAGTGCCACACCTTGCAGGCTTCACTCATCCCCGACATAGGCAGATGTCCTTTAACACACACACACACACACACACACACACACACACACACACACACACACACACACACACACACACACACACACACACACACACACACACACACACACACACACACACACGTCGTATTCTATAGTAGGTTATCAGAATCAGAAAGGGTTTTATTGCCAATTACGTTTTTTTAACACATACAAGGAATTTGTTTTGGTTTTGTGCACATCACACATTCTCTAAATGGAATATTAAACAATATAAGTATAGGTATAAACAATATAAGTATATGTACACAGTATGTATTAAATTTAAAATGAAGATAGAAATAAAAAAAAATATATAATAATAATAATAATAATAATAATAATAATAATAAATAAAGAGCAAAGAGCATTACAGTAGTTATGTACAAAGTGTTCTTCTACTGCAGCTCAGCTGCTAAAAACAAAACATGAGCATTAGCCGGTATGTCTCTGTTAGTGTGGTTGACTGGCCAATAACGACGTTAACTTATTGCATTACGTCCTACACTGCAGCGTGCGTGTGTGCGTGCGTTGGACGGGAGAGTGATGCATCGTTTGGTTGTTCAGAACAAAATAACCTTCGTTTCCACGCAATCAGGCGGTAAAGCCAGTCTGTCGGTCTCCTGTGTTGTGGGAGTGTGCATGAGTGATTGAGAGCGATTGACAAATGTGATGTTGCTCCTTATCTAACACACACACACACACACACACACACACACACACACACACACACACGATTATGTTGAAAGAGGTCAAAATGCAAACAAGAGTTGTACTTGTTCAGTAGAGAGGGAGACAGTGGGCGGAATAAAAATTGAACTCTGTGTTCCTGTGATGGATTAATCAATGAGTCTACATGTTAAACACTGATCACTTTTGAATGCGTTCCCCAACTCTATGTGCCACATTTGAAGGAAAGGTTTATGTGTTAAAATGTGTTCTTAGCACTGCTTTATTGTGTCGTCTTTTAGGGCTGGGCAATATATCGATATTATATCGATATCGTGATATGAGACTAGATATCGTCTTAGATTTTGGATATCGTAATATCGTAACAGGACATAAGTGTGGTCTTTTCTTGGTATTAAAGGCTGCTTTACAGTGGTGTACTTTTCTGAACTTACCAGACTGTTCTAGCGACCCACTTAGACATTATGTCCACGTTACTGATGATTATTTATCTAAAATCTAAGTGTGAAGATATTTTGTTAGAGCACCGATCGTCAACCCTAGAATATCGTCGCAATATCGATATATTTGGTCAAGAATATCGTGATATCTGATTTTCTCCCTATAGCCCAGCCCTAGTTGCTTTGCAGATGCTGCATACATGCTACAGTTCTTCATCTTGCTTGTAATCATATATATATATATATATATATAATATCGACCTATTTTACTGTTTAGGCTACGGTTAGCTTTAAGCCGTATTGGAGCTGTATTAACTTACCGCTGATGCTAACTAGAATACATTATTTTAAGTGAGTGATGTAATATAATCTCTAGATATGTGGGATGGGGTTCTTTGCTTTGGGAACAAGAAGCAAAGGACAGTAAATGTCATGTGGGTTACATCAACGTGACATCAACAGTCGGCTGTGCCCCCCAGCTCTGGGTCACACGGAGCTCCTTGGTGAAGCGTTCGCTTCTCCCTTCCACCGTGAGTCAGAGCTCGCAGCTCTACACAATTCAACCCGGGTACAGAGCTGTGGATTACGCCACGGCAGCCATGCGCAGCAAAGCTCCACTGCCACAATAAAGTCAGCCCTACACTACAGGTCACAAGAGAGAATCAAACTGTGGCGCCCTTTACTCTGAAGCTTCCTACTCCCCCCTCTGTCAGGGAGCATCACGCTCCCCCCACACTCAGTTTGAACAAGTCCATAGTAGGGGTGTAAGAAAAAATCAATACACTTGAGTATCGCGATATTTTATTTTGCAATACTGTATGGATTTTCAAAAAGGCAATAACGATTTTTTTTTTTTTTTACGTAAAAAAAAAATAATCCATGTAAGACAGTGGTTGACGTTTATGTTGTGTTTAAACCCCCTACCGCTAGATGGCTATGCTGGGATGCACCACTAGTGTCCTTGCCTAACAGTGCCTAGCAGTGCCTGACTTTTTGCTAGAAGCTAACAATGTAGCTATGGCATCCAATCAAATCGAAGCATTGACAGCAATGCTGCTGCCAGTTCTGCCGTTGTTTACCCTTTTCTTCTTCTTCTAGTCTGTAGAAAGAGCAACGTCTGTAGCCTTTCCTCATTAGCGCCGCCGCTAGTCAGGAGAAGACTGCAACTAGTGTCGCGAGCACCAGCGCGGGTATAAATAGTTACGGCGATTTCATGACATCACATATGCGCTGCGCCAGCTAGGCTGCAGTTACTGTAAAACACCCGAAATCTGATCCTGGCTTAACCCTTGTGTTGTCTTGTTGAAAATTAGCTTTTTTGGCGCTTTTTCCCCCACAACGTTTTTGGTGATTTTTCCGAAGTTTGCGAAGCTTTTTGTCACGTTTTTAACGCCTTTTTTAAAATTCATGGTCAATAAACCTAATTTATATGACATTACACCTAATTTGAGTTTAAAAAAAAACATCATGAGTTATTTTGACTAATAGTTCAGATCAGAGGATGTTGAATGAATCACAGACTGGTTCATGTCAAAGTTGAATCAGGACACTGGTATGAAACCACTTTAAACATTTCTTTCAAATGCTTTAAGATGGACGCCCAAAGTTCAGTGAAAGTAATCATTCATGTTTACCTGCCAAGCACATCCATGGATCCATGTTATTTTGGGGCAATTTGGTTGAAAGAAACCCATATTTCTGATATAAGAAAACTTTTTAAAAAACGGGTCAAATTTGACCCGAGGACAACACAAGGGATAAAGAACTAAAATCACCAATTGTCACATTGCAGGACACATTACATCAAATCAAATCAGTAAATATTTATTACAATTCTAATGCAATGGTAATAAAAGAAATCTGAAAGACAAGTCAGTGGAGTCATCTAACAAGCTCGCCTGGCTCCATGAGTGTTTGGGTGTGTTTAGAAATCGCTTTGGCTTGCCAACTAAATAAAATGAAAGCAACGAGTTCCCAGACTTCTCTACGAGCAAATGAACACAGCATTATCATTATGACTAAAACACAACATGCATGTAACTGACAGATATATCAGTTCCATTCTGCTATCAAAACTAAAACAACCTGTTGACCTAGTTTTTGTGAGATTCCCTAAACTTTATGATATATCCTATTCCTGCCCTCCAAGTATACAGGTAGCCAGAAAACAAACAGGGCTTTAAACATAACGTCTTTGCAGCTTCACTAGGAGAGATCAATTAAACTGCACTGCAAACTGACTCAGCAGCTTGAGCTCAAAAATAGCAGCCGCTGCCTTCAGAAGACTGACAGCAGTCAAAGTGTCACTGATATTAAAAGAAAAACTGCAGGCTGCTCTCATCCTCTTTAAAAAAATAAATAAAAATCCCTTCCTGAAGTTTGATCCTCAGCTCACTGCCTTTCTCAGCGCAGAAATGTTCTCAAGATAGCAACGTGTCGCCATATCGTAATGCTAACTCAATGCAAACTCCAGGTCTAATCCTTAATCCTACATTTGGATCCAGATCTCAACAACCCTCAGCCCCGGTGATCCCATTTAGCCCCAACTACTGCCTCGATGTTGAGTCTACACTGTATTTTGTGAGAGGTCACAGAGGGGAAGTGAGGAAAAGTGATGGCTAAGCCTTTGGCTAATCATGTTATCGTAGGCAGAAAGCATGCGCGCGCGCACGAACACACACACGTACACAATCCCAAAGTGTATTAACCTCTTGGCTTCTGCTGCCAGATACTCGAGCGTCAACACTTTTTTGTCAAGGTTACAGTGAAAGGCATTATCCCGCTTCACTTCTGAGTGTGTGTGTGTGTGTGTGTGTGTGTGTGTGTGTGTGTTCAATATCTGACAGTGATACAGAAAAGAGGGATTTAAAGCAAAGCTGTGATAATACACCGAATACAAGATAAAAAGAGGCTGAGTGCCGATGTGAAATTCTGCTGTTAATTTTGTTCGGCTGCTTCGTTTATTCAGGCGTGGGAACTTTCAGGGAGCATGCCGACTTCGAGGAGTGTGCAATGCACGTTTGTGTCTATGAGAGTGTGTTTAGGTGCATGTGTGTTTGTGCGTGTGTTCATCAGGAAGATGGGCGGTGCTGCCTCTGTGTTGTTCTAGGCTTTAGGGGGTTCAAAGCCCGGGCGAGCAGGCTTGCTGTTGCTGTCTCTGTGTGTGTGTGTGTGTGTGTGTGTGTGTGTGTGTGTGTGTGTGTGTGTGTGTGTGTGTGTGTGTGTGTGATTAATTAATGTGGATGCAGACACAAGGTTCTATGAGAAAGGCTCAGGAGAGCACAGAGCTGCAAGGTATGTGTGTGCTTGTATTCATGTGATGGATACCTCCCATTTCAGCTGCTGCAGTGCTCCCTTGTCTGTGTCCCACCCACCTCTGTGCAGAGTGCGATTTACATCATTTCAGACACAACCAAATACAACCTCTCCACACACACACACACACACACACACACACACACACACACACACACACACACACACACACACACACACACACACACACACACACACACACACACACACACACACACACACACACACACACACACACACACACACACACCTGTGGGAGGGCCGGAGGAGAATTACTCCATCCATTTCAATTACAGAGATTGAGTATCTGATACAGACACACAATGCTGTGTGGGAGCTGGGGCTGCAACCAAGGACTCAATGTCAAATTATAAAACCAACTAAATGATTTGTCTGGAAATAGAAAGACGCCAAAAACATTAGCCTTCTCGACTGGTGGACGATAATTCTTTATTTTATTTTTTAGCTCTGCTACAGACAGAGCGGGGCTCGGAGGCTGGCAGGATGCAGGAAACAGAATCAAATTTGGAATGACACAATGATGGGGTTGAGACAAAGAGGAAACACTGCATTTGGCTTCGATGGCTGCAGTACACACACACACACACACACACACACACACACACACACACACGGTAGGGCCGGGCGATATGTTCGAACACCTCGTTCCCCGTCCTGAAAGACCTGGTCAAAAACATTCATTTTACCAGAATTTATTTTGTTGGAAGTATCTTGACGACTGTGTTTTCACCGACTTCTCACCGTGACTTAAAGTCCTTCAGCTGAAGTGGATACCATTAAACAGACTCTCCTCTGCTGGGCTCTCTTCATTTGCCTCCAAAGCAGTTTAGAATTTATTTAAAGTGCTCATATTATGCTCCTTTTCAGGTTCATAATAGTATTTAGAGGTTATAGCAGAATAGGTTTACATGGTTTAATTTTGAAAAAACACCATATATTTGTTGTACTGCACATTGCTGCAGCTCCTCTTTTCATCCTGTGTGTTGAGCTCTCTGTTTTAGCTACAGAGTGAGACATCTCAACTTCTGTTCCATCTTTGTTGGGAGTCGCACATGCGCAGTAGCTAGGTAAGGACTACTAGCCAGTCAGAGGCAGAGTATGAGGGCGTGCCCTGACAGTACCTAGGTAAGGACTACTAGCCAGTCAGAGGCAGAGTATGAGGGCGTGCCCTGACAGTACCTAGGTAAGGACTACTAGCCAGTCAGAAGCAGAGTATGAGGGCATGCCACGCTAGCAGATAGGCGAGCATTATAACGTGTGTTACAAAGTGACCACGTCTGTCTCTGAAGTAAAGGCTGGACTACAGTAGAGCTGTTTGGAGCAGTTGGTGAACAGTGTTTTCTGTTGGAGATGGTAAGTCCCTTTGGGGGGGGGGACTTTGGGCTTTTTCACTTTGTTAACCTATAACGTGCACAAAAAAGATGTATAACACAATAAAGGAAAGGGAAAACGCATAATATGAGCACTTTAAGGTATTGAATGGAATTTTTCATTATAGCTCATAGAGAAAGAGAAATGCTGCAACAATGCAGGCTTTAGTCGTGAAGGAGAAGCCTCTGCAGTTGTTTCTTCATTTTCTCTAATAGACATGACTTTCAGCTACAACCACTCTCTCTGCCCTCAAAACTTTAACCACAGAAACACACTCATGTCCTTGTTCACCCACAAAAGAGGTGAACATGTATTAGAGGATGTACAGAGCAGCCAGAAAGTAATTAAGATTGATTAAAAGTTAAATTAGTTACTGTAAATAAAGTCCAAATAAGCCAGCGGAAAAGCCAGCTGCGAGACCATTCATGATGTAATAACTAATGGTTAAATCTGCCATGGTTAAACAGACATCTGTGCTGGATTTAAACCAACAACCCAAATCAGTTTCTGGCAAAAAAGAAAAGCATGGTGCTCAATTTCGCTCTACACTCAGAACAAAAGTGGATAACTTCTGTTTGGAGGACAAAAGCCTGTCGCCGGAGCAGAAATAAAAACGTAGGGGTACAAAAATGGCTTTAAAAAGTACAACTATGTACCTAGATTGACCAAAATGTACCTGTATACACGGTAGAAATAATCATTAAGGCTATGTTCACACTTGCCGCTTTTTTGACAGCCGACCAATGACAAGTGGAGTAGCCAGACCGGTCGTTGTCATAACAACAGGAAAAAATGGAGTCGGAGCACAGCGGTACGGTAGCATACGGTATGACCGAGTGCTCCCTGTACTAGAGGTGTTGAAATTAATCAAATAATCGATGCATCGAATCGTGGACATGGACGATGCTGCATCGATAATCGGCAGGCTCATAATCGATTATTTCTGTTTACAATTTAATGTAGGCCTAACAACATTTCGGTTTACATATTCTGGTATGTTTTGCACATTCAGGAAGTGCCATGTGCTCAGTGCTGTATAGTTTTATGTATCCAATTTATTTAGTATTCGAGAACTGCAGAATGTTTTGTTTTTGAAGCTTGAAAAGCTATGAATTAAATATCCTGCATGGCTTTAATAGTAAAAATGTATTTGACGCATCGTGATGCATCGAGATATCGAATCGAAGACATGATAATTGTGATCGAACCGGGAGATCAGTGAAGATTCACACCTCTACCCTGTACAGGGAACTTGCTTTGTTTCATGCAACGTTAGCAGCACCACTCTCTCTTTCTCTAGCTCGCACCACCACTTTGTTTTAACCAACGTTAGCGCCGCTCCACATAGCGCTCTAGCTAGGATGCTGCAGCAGTAGCAACAAAAGACGCTCTCGGCTGCTTTTTGGAATAAAAACGCTGCCAGCTTCTTTTTTTAACTACAAAAGCACCCTAGTCAACTTTTTCTTGTCACAAAAGTGTGAACATAGCCTAAGCTATGACCTACCACAACAAGTCTTTGTGGTTCTGTTATGACTGTGCTGTCTAAACTGACTAACTGTTGATTGTAACGGGGATGCAACATAAACCTGACATTTAGGAAGTGTAAATGTATAGAAAGAGGCTTCTGTTCGACTTTTATGCTGCCAGGGTATTTCTACTGTTACTTAGGTAAAGTGATGCGAGGAGCTGCAGCATCACTGCAGGGGACAAGGAGCAGAAAAGCCACTGAGAGGGCTGGCATGGAGAGGGAAGGCCACAGGAGACCGGAGGGGGAAAACAACATAAAGAAAAGAGGTCATTGCAAAACCCTGGCAGCATCTGTGGCTAAGGCTGCCATTCATCCAACAGTCTTTCAAAGCACTGCTGGCAGGGCCGAGCAGATAACCTCTACTGCAAAGCCTGTGTGTCTCAGGAGATAAACACGGGCCTTTTACTTCTTCTCACTGCATGTAGCTATGATCCACCCTCATGTCCAGCAAATAACCAAAGTCTAAAAACAGGCTGGCAAAGTACAATGTGAATTAGCTAACCCCAAGTAACAAAGGGAAGAATGTTAACAATATATATATATATATATATATATATATATATATATATATATATATATATATATATATATATATATATATATATATATATATATAAAAGAACATCGGAAACTCAAGAGCTCATTCTAAAGTGTTTAAACTAATTAGATTAAATTAACTTGGAGCCCAGGGCAGCACACTGCATACAAAATACACATGGCAAATGCAAACCCTCAGCTGTTGCACAATTAGACTGATGACAATAAAAAAGCATAATATTTAATTTATTGTACCAAAAGCTAATTATTTTTAATGCAATCCATGCATGACAGCAATATATTTCATTTTTCTTTCAACACCACCCCATGTGTCTAGCTTCCACCAACGACATAGTTCGAAATGAATGTGCATCAGCAACACACAGTAACTGTTTTTTTTGTTGTTGTTTTTTTGACAGTGGCCAGTTGAGTCACACAGGAAACGAGGGAAAGAGAAATAAGGAATGACTTGCAATGACTCCCAACGGTCATGAGCATAATATAATATATAATATTAGTTCAAATACCAATACCAACCATTTTCAAACTGTTATTGCCTGAAACCAATAAGCTAGCATACATTTGCGCTCACATAGAAAAATTAAATTAATTTTGGATGCCAATACTAATATAGTAATTCAAAGTTGTTTGTTGTTGTAGGTCTTTTGTTTGTTTGTTTACATATCATAAAAAAAACACATTTTGTATCTCTTAAATTAGTTTCTAAAGAATTGTGACCAAAATATAATGGGCCATTTTACATTTGAATATTTAACTTCAGTGTTGTCTGTCTAATGCAGAAACTGTTTCTAAATTACCCCAGGAGAAAGGCCATTTGGTGTAATACATGTTGAATTTTCAGTGTAGTCAGATTTTGAGGTGTCTCCTGAGTTTTCCTCTGAAACAGCCCACAGCTTAGACCAACAAGACAGATGGCATCTTAGTTCACACAGACACACAAGTACAAAAAGCACACAAACAATCTTCTCTCATATTCTCATATCCCAGTCCAAGTCACACTGGACTGAATGGCAAACAACCTAAATAGTCTGCCTTTTTTCTCTTTGGCTGCAACAGGAGACATCAGTAGTGACCTTTTAAATGTGCTGTGGCCCGGTCAAGTGTGTTTATAATAGACAAAAAAAAGCTCCCCCCCCCCCCCCCCCCCCCCCCCCCCACACACACACACACACACACACACACACACACACACACACACACACACACACACACACACACACACACACACACACACACTTTGGTTGGTTGAACACATGACTGCCCTTCCTGAGCTGGCCCTCGGCTAGAACGAGAGGCAAGATGAGGCAAGCAGGTCCTCTGTTTCAACCTTTAGCTTGTTTGGCTGTTAAGCACAACCCGTGCTCTGTCAAAGGTATCAATTAAAGAGAGGACCAGCAAGGAAACCACACAGACAGGAAACACCACAGACTGCAATACTGCAGCAACTGTGCACTCCAAAATGTATTGTCTTTCCTTTTTTGAGTAGACATGGCCTGCCAAGAGACTATCCACCTACCACAGTATGCCTTTACATACAGTATAGGACTACTGAAGACACTGAGATCATGTGTAGTATACTAAAAACAGTAAACAATACAACATGGCTCTTACATCTTGTGTTTGGCCATATATCTGGGAATTTATGGGGGTTTAATGGTAAAAAAAGAAATATGACGCATCTTGATTTTTTTTAAAGGTGCCCTGCCACACGTATTTCATTACTTTGTGGTAATGTCTGAAGTTCTACCATGGACTCTGTAACATCTTTTGTGGAAAAAATGCCTCGGTTACCTCGTTTCAAGCCATTCTAGCGTGGTATAGAAAGCCTACAGGAAGACTCAGCTCGATTTCTGCCAGTTCTCATTAATATTCAACAAGCTAAGCTGTTTGAATCTGATTGGCTAACAGCTAGCCAATGAGAGCCTGGCTGTCAGAATCCTTTACCCAGCCCAACTGGGCGAGCGAATGAATAGTAATGAGCTCAGGCAACATGATGTCAGACTGACCAGCTTTTGTAATTGGCCTGATTTCTTTGCTTATTTCTTTTGAGTAGCTAGAGCTGACACAGGAGGTAGCAGTTCATTTTCACATTCATGACATAATACAAACACATATGGACCTAACATATTTCAAAAAATGCAAGTAAAAACGTTTTTTTGTGTGGCAGGGCACCTTTAAGACAGATTTTGATATTACTTTAGACTTCTTAAAAACAAAACTAAGTAATATCATGGATTCCATGATAAGGCATTGGTACAAACTCCACCTCTGTCTCATTGGATTATAATGGGGCTGAGATTAAATTAAATTCCATAATGTTGAACAAGAGTCAGGGTACAGCTTAAGGCTGGGCTGACAACTCACTGGCACTGAGCTCCAAATGAGGTCCTAAAGAGCTAGAGAAACTTAACAAGGTAATAATTCATCTTCCAGGGGACAGTTAACATATTCTGGTCAGTGAGATCTGGGTGGAAAAAGCCCTCAGTGGTTGTTCTGATAGGAGTTCATAAGGACAGCTAATGTTGGAGTTGGACAGTTACAAGACTCCTATGCAAGAAGAAGGTCTAAATAATTCAGTTATTCCTCAAAGCTAAAATATTACAATTAGAGCAGACACATTTTGGAGATGTAATAATTCTGACATCTCCATCCCCACCAGGTTCTTTTCTAAGATCTACATTCAGCAGGTTATCGCCTCTCCTTAAAGGATATAGTATTACTGTGTCTGTTAGCAAACTGCAATGTCACAACAGGATTGAACCTGCAATACTTGTAGAATTAAAGCTGCGAGCAGCGTTGAACGGGCCCTCGCACTCTGCGCATGTCGGGTGTGCCGGCGGCTCCCAGTCGATCCTGCATTGAATTTCCGTGACCGTCGAACACTGCACGCAAGATATAGACTTAATTACCTCCATATAGTGCATAGCGTTGGAAATTACATCTTTTAAATTGTGCACCACTTCCTGTGTCCACTACGTGGCACTAGAGAACATACACTATTCATACGTCATGTTGCTGTATTTCATGTTTAAACCACATCATGTCAATTTCAGGTTAGTTGAATGATTTTTGTCAGGACTTACTACCTGTTGCCAGTAAGTGGCGCTTTGACTATAACTCATTATTGACTTGCTCTCAGGCCTGTTCTATAATCAAGTATAAAAAATTTGGGGCAGATTGGACAATGTAAACTCGAGTTACAAAAACAACCGGTTTTGTGGCATTATATGGTAATTTGATACTTAGCCACGCCCACACCGTTGGACGCAAGTGCAAAAGTGTCGCAATTTAGCTTTGACACGGTCTTTAGATTGTACTGACTAATTTTGAAGTCGATCAGGTTAAATCTGTAGGAGTTCGTTAAAGTAGCCTGCAAATGGTCAAAATCATCCATAATTTGCACATTAATTTTAATATAGCTGATGTCCCGTTGGGTTTATGGTATGGCTCCAAGAGGCTTTTTTGTAAGTTTAAGACATAATACATGGGCATACCAAATCTCATATGTCTAGGTGAAACGCACTGCATGAGCTACCTCTTGAAATTTTGTAGGGGGCGCTAAGGAGCCAATTTATCACAATCAATCCTGAAACCCATGCAGATGTCTTCAGGCCTGGACTACCATCATATATGAGAGATTTAGGGCAGATCGGACAATGTACACGAGTTACAATAACTTTAGGTTTCATGATGTAACGCCGAAGTTTGCCGTGCCGCCACAGCGACGCCCTTAAACAAAAAAATCACAATCTTCAAACTGAAACATCAACAAGGTCTTGAGGCTTTCCTGACCACTTTTGAGGTGGATCTGGTCAACCAGCTAGGAAGAGGAAATCAAAGTAACTTCCTGTTGTAGTAGGGGAGCGCTATGACTATAACTCAATATTGATATGGAGATGTCTTCCGGCCAGGACCCTGAGCAGTTTGGGGCAGATTGGACAATGTACAGTTCCGTTATAAACCACTTCCTTTTTGGCGAGGGAGTTTCCAAATTCGCCCCCTTGCCACCCCTACACCGAATGACAAAAAAAATAACAGCTTTGCAGTTTAGCTCTGCGAAGGTCTTTAGCTTGTACTGACCAACTTTGAAGTCAATCGGTATAAATCTGTAGGAGGAGTTTGTTAAAGTGCAACCCTCTGAAAATGGCCAAATTCGTCCACAAGATGAATTTTCAATTCAAAATGGCTGACTTCCTATATATTCACCTACCAAATGTTATGCCTGTACGTGAAAGTGAAAGGAGGGGGCTTTAACTTTGAATACTGTTAGGGGGCGCTATGGAGCCAATTTGCCATGCCCAAGTCTGACTTGGCCCGTGCCCTAATTAGAGAGACGTACCTGTTCTTGTGGGTGAGTCTGAATAGCAGTGAGCTGGTTGTATACAGCTGAGTTCAGTGCTAAATGATGGAAAGAGGGATTGAAGACGACAGGAGGAGAGATGGATGCCATCGTCGCCTCTGGGTGTATTTAACTTTAGCAAAAAGAGAAAGTCAGAATCTCCGGGGGGGCGGGAAGCTGTTTTATTGGAGCTGATCAAGTCCTGCCTTGTTAAACACTGGCCTTCAAAACTCTGCATTTGTCAAACCATAATGAGAACCAACACAGAAAGCACTTAGGACAAGGGCGAGTTCAGATGAAATCCAAGCATTACATCACCAACCCCTATAGCTACGGACGTCGGGACAGCAGAAATATCACACGTTTTATAAATGTATTAAATCAGCTCTGCACAACATTATCGACACCTGCATCCAAAATCAGTCGGCCTCTACATGACAAGAAGGATCATATGCGAGCTGCACAAACTGTATTTACAGAGCTGCGTTGACAAGAGGGCGAATGCAGAGCGTTCTGGATGAAATATTGTTTGTGACTGAAATTGTTGCACCACGTTGAAAAGCTGTTACAGGAGTCTAGACGTTAGATGAAACAGCAATCGGTCTGCCCTTCAGTTACCCAATCATTGTGCAATTCAATTATTATGTGACAGAGCACTTCATTTTTAATTTGTGTGCAATATGTTACTGTTATTGAATGTCATTTTGATAAAAAAAAAAAAACAAGACCTAAGTAGTTTTAGACTTACAGTAGACACTAATACCGATGTTGTATTAAATGTATCTTTTTGTATGTATTTAATCTTTATTTTTTTGCATTTTTTTTTTTTTTTAATCAGATTATCGAAAGTACTAAGAAAAATCAATTCCAAGTAGACAAATTGAGAATTCAAAAAAATAAGATTTGAATTGCGGAGATATGTGAAATCGGTAAACTGTTTATTTTCTGTAATTTTTAACTGTAACTGTAACATTTAAATATATAAAAGGTAAACACTGTAGTCGGACACTATCGGACGTTTCTGCTGGGCTTATTTTCTGTGCTGTGTTGCTTTGCTAGCGTCTTTGATCAACCAGATATAGTGGAACAGCAACATCTTACCGCAGTCAGACTGACTGCTAGTTTAGTGTGGGGTCATTTCTTTAGTCCGTGGCCCAACAGGTAAATTAGGTCTCCATCCTTATGCCCGTGAAAGTGTTGACATATGAAAGCATCAAACATGCATTTTAGCTGAATGAGATGAGAGTATATCCAGTTGTTCCTCGTCCCCGTTTGCTCAGCGCCGTTAAATTGTACAAATGGGACGCACGAGTTTTCTACCTGGAATTTATCGTAAATAAACATTGTAATTGGGTCTATATAACTTGGTATAGAGTGCTTTAAAAAAAAAATATATATATGTATTATTATCATCGTGTATTGTTTATTAAGTTTTTTTAAGCCTATTTTTTAGGCTTGTTATATTTCCTTCAAAATAACTGTCTACATAAATAAAATATGTTATGCTACCTTAATGTGAAATATTGATAATTAAATAAGCAACAATCAAAGGGAAGGTTGGGAAAAAAAATCTTTAGGAAACTTGTTTAAATAGTTTAAAAAACCAGACCCGGTCTACGGAGAGCCTATTGACTCCCTAATTAGCCCCATTGTACCGAATTTGGTTGCAGTTCCACCAGAGTGCCACTGCGGGGTGATCGCAGGCGAGTGCAAAATGAACTGGACTCTATGGAGCTAGACGGCTAAATGGGTCTCTTTCGCCTGACTGCCGTTGAGAAATCTCAGATTTGACTGTAGGGCTGGACCCGAATATTCGAATATTCGTTCGGTGGGTTGGTATTCGATTTGAAAATTTGACATTTGAATATTCGTTTTTTTTATTATTATTATTTATTTTGGTTTATTTATTTTCTGCATTTATCTCTCGTTCACACTCCAGTCCAGTTGGTGGCGGTAATGCACATTTAACTTGGTTTGCCAACCACCAATAAACTACAAAGATGAAGAAGAAGATACGATGATGTTTCGCGTTTTTGCGTTGTGATTCGGCCAGAAACTTCAACATTGTGAGGTGAAGAGATCATTTTGGAATATAAAGCTTGGATATTACATTTCCTCGGACTCTTGGAGATTTATGAAAATCAAGTTTTGGTCAAAATACCACTTTGTTGCTGAAAGGACAACGATAACAGGTATGCATGCACTCTCGGCTGCACAGATTACGGCTGAATTGTTTTATTTTCTGTTACTTTGTAACACTTGTGTACATGGCTGTATATTTTGAAGATTTAATGCTTTAAAGTTATAAAAACGCTCATGAGTGGAAGTTTTATCGAGGCCCCAGTCACAAAGTGTCCTGTTGACGGGACGGTGATCCTTGAGAGGTTAAAAGTTTATTAATTCTGAACGCGTCTGGCCTGTCTATCTATATTGCAACAAATATGACACTGCACTCCCTTGTGAAGTCTTTTGGATGAAAGGTTCTCAAAATAATCAAAATGCAAACAAACAGACAGACACATAGAGATTCCTGCCTTTATTAGAGATAATAATATGTTCAGCCCCCTCTCTCCGAAGCTTCGAATATTCGATGCTCATTACTACCGAAGCTTCGAAGCTCAAAAAATGGTATTCGGACCAGCCCTATTTGACTGTAGTTTTTGCAAGTTCAACATAGGTCGGAAGTTGAATGAACGAGTACTTGTGCCCTTTCGATTTCTTACAGGTTGAGTCGTTGTTGCCCGTAACACGCTAGCATTCTGCTAATGAATGCTGATTGGTCAGTGAAGGACTGATTGTGACCAGAGATCCCGCTTGATGGCATCCGAAGAAGAACCAGACTGTCAGAGTGAATATTTCAGCGTGGTCTTCACAACATTAGCAAACAGAGAGAGCCTAACCTGTCAGCTGTGTTGTCGATGCCTCCAGAGAACAAAGGAAGCGACTCAGAGCTTGCCGTGAAGCAGTTTCTCTGGCCGTACGACGTGTATGACACCATTGACATTTTTAAAGGCTTTTTAGAACAAAAAAAGCGACTTTAAAAAAATCTAACACCCAGCAGTGTGTATTTTCTTTGCCTCCCCTTTCAAATGCAACATTCAAATTACTAGGGCTGTGTATTGGCAAGAATCTGGCGATACGATACGTATCACGATACATGGGTCACGATTCAATATATTGCAATATATTGCGATACTGTGCGTAAGGCGATATATATTTCCCCATCAGGTTTGAGATCAGTGTACCACCACCTGCTAGTAAGCCTGTCTCCTCAGCTTCTAGGCGCCGCTGCATCACCTCCTCTTCAGCTGGAGAGTTTGCTTTGGCATTCGGGGGCTCACAGTTCTGTGTTATGAATGGTCTGGTATCTCCCTCTTATCCAGATAACATTCTCTCTGTGTTCCACTCCACGTGCACTGAAATTTTAGACTCTATTGCCCCTGTCCGGACTAAATCTATTAAACCTAAGGCTGACCCTTGGCTAAATGACTCCACAAGGGCCCTTAGGCAACACTGCAGGCAAGCTGAACGAAGATGGAAGAAGGACAATTTGCAAGTATCACTGGGTTTATTAAGAGACAGTCTAGCCACATACCAGAAGGCTGTGAAGGTGGCAAAGATGCAACATCTCTCTTCCGTAATAGCTAGCAGTTGCCATGAACCCAGAGTGTTATTTAATACTATTAACTCTGCTGTAAATCCATGCACCTCTGATCCGACAGAGGTTTCAACTAGTACCTGTGAGAAGTTTCTCTTTTATTTTATTGACAAAGTTGCATCGGTCAGGCAAAATGCCAGTGTTAGTTTTAATGTGTTTGTACCTGCTGCTCCTATGCATTCTGCTGTGTTTGAGGAATTTCAGCCAGTTTCTCTGACATTGCTTTCTGAGATCGCGGCAACACATGAAACCTACCCACTGTCCGTTAGACATTGTTCCCGCCAGGATAGTGAAGGAGGTTTTTAATGACACCATTGGGCCGAAGTCTACTCACTTTTTAATTCTTGTCTTAGTTTAGGTTCTGTCCCGGCTGCCTTTAAACATGCTGTGGTCAGGCCCCTACTTAAGAAGCCTAATCTTGACCCTACAGTGTTGACCAATTTTAGACCAGTCTCCCATCTGCCTTTTATGTCAAAGGTTTTGGAAAAAGTTGTTTATATACAGTTACAAGCCTTTCTGCAACTGAACTGTGTGTTTGAAAAATTTCAATCGGTTTTTAGATCACGTCACAGCACTGAGTCTGCACTGCTTAGAGTGCACAATGATATTGCCCTGTCTGTAGATGCTGGGAATCCGACTGTTTTAGTGCTATTGGACCTCACAGCGCGTGCTGATACGGTAGACCATGCAGTCCTCCTCTTCGCCTTGATCAGTACGTAGGCATCCAGGCTCGGCACTTCAGTGGGGTTTAACTCCTATTTGGCGAATAGGAGCTTTTCTGTTATGATTGGTGACTGTCCCTCGCCAACCACTCCTCTCTTGTGGGGCCCCAGGGTTCAATTCTTGGCCCAATCCTGTTTCCTTTATATATATTGCCGTTAGGGGCTATAATAGGAAAGCACAACTTATCTTTTCACTGTTATGCAGATGACTTGCAAATTTATTTGCCTATCAAACTAAATTGACCGTCGTCGCATTAGACTCCCTGCTTAGTTGTATCAATGACATTAAGTTGTGGGCTGTCCAAAACTTTCTAAACTTGAACGAAGATAAAACGGAGTGTATCATCTTCAGTACTTCAGGCACGACAAACCGTCCATCCTTGAGTTTTTGGAGCACTGGCTTGACATTTTAAGCCAGCTGTCAGAAATTTGGGGGTTACTTTTGAATGCAACGTGAAGTTTGACAAACAAATCAGCAATGTTGTTAGAATGAGCTTTTTCCAACTCCGTCTCCTGGCTAAAGTTAAGCCATTCCTTAACAGACATGATCTAGAAAAAGCGATCCATGCTTTTATTAGTTCAAGGTTGGATTATTGTAATGCTCTCTATGTTGGTTTGAATCAAACCTCCATCTCACGTCTTCAACTTGTGCAAAATGCTGCTGCTCGCTTTTTAACAAATACATCTAGACATGCACACATCACTCCCCGTTCTTTTCACCCTACATTGGGTCCCTGTGCGTTTTAGAATAGATTTTAAGATTTTATTTTTTGTTTTAAGGCCCTTAATGGCCTAGCCCCGGAGTACCTATCCGAGATTTTAACCCTCGCGCGAGCACAGCGGGCTTTGCGGTCTTCTAACCAACTGGTTTTAGAAGTCCCAAGGTCAAGGTACAAACAATGGGGTGATCAGGCTTTGGCGCGGTGCTGCTCCCCGAGACTCTGGAACAAGTTACCCCGATATTCGCGCGCAAATTTACAGATGTTGCTCTTTTTAGGTCTAAACTCAAACCTACCTGTTTAGAATGGCTTTTAATACGCAGTAGTGGTGTGACAATTTCCTCTTTCTGTTTCTATGTAACCTTTTTATGATTTTACTGTTTTCTACATTTCATTCTTCTTATTGCAACATATGTTGTCTATTCTTAGCTCAAGATGTGAAGCACTTTGGATACCTGTTGGTTGTTTTAAAGCGCTATACAAATAAATTTTGATTGATTGATTGATATTGGGATTTATTGGGAAGTATCATTTTAGAAAAACTAATATTTTAAAAAAAAAGACACGATGTTCATAAAAGTCAAAGAAGTTTACTTTAGGTAAACAATTCAGTACACAGAAAATCAAAGTTTGGGATTGTGGTTCCCAGGTTCTTAGTGAGCTAATGTTTATATGCTAAAGTAGGCCAAAGTTCAGCCATAGCTACATTGTTAGCTTCTAGTAAAAAGTCAGGCACTGCTAGGCAAGGACACTAGTGGTGCGTCTCAGCATAGCCATCTAGCGGTAGGGGGTTTGAAACCACCGTCTTACATGAATCTTTTTGAACGTTTAAAAAAAAAAAAACACACACACAAATTACTAGACAAAAAATGATATCCTGAGAAAAGTGGATTTTGAGGAGTATAGCTCCATAGACCTCCATTCATTCTGCACTTGCCCGTGAGCGCCCTCATGTGGAACCAGAGTGGAACTGCAACCAGTTCAGAAGCCAGAAGTATCCAGAGAGTGGAACTTCTCCTTTTATTAGAAATTCTCTGGTAAAACTCATTAACTCAGCTTCTCGTGTTCATCAGGCCTGCGCGGGTGTGATTTGATCAGACTCCTACAATTTTGGTTTGTTGGCACTCATTTGCTATTACTAATGAGTTACACAGAGTCACTTCATTAGCATCTTGACCTTTAAAACAATTTGTTGAATACTAACACAACCTGTATTCACTTCCCTTCAACACTTTATTTAGACACAGTACTTGCTGTCTTGAGGGCAGAGCTGCTTTCACATCATTGAAAGATATGGGTCTACAGTATTACATTGACAATTAATTGTACATGTCAATGCTAATACAACATTATAAACAGACTGCATCTTGCTCACATCTCTCGCTCTTTGCTATTAAAATATTTGGGTTAAAAAAACATATTTCGTAATACTGTTTGATAAAACATACCCAAGTCATGGTTATCTGCCAAAATAGATGGCTGAGAAGATAAACGTAGTTGCCTGCCAATATTTTGGGAAAGCTCTATGGCTGGTAGTGTTTGCCAGTTAAACGCTGGAGTTGAGCAGTGACTGTCTTCAAGTATTTAGTTGCAGAAAATGTACGAAAATATATGGTAAACCTTACAGTAGGGCTGGGCAATATATCAATATTATATATCGTGATATGAGACTAGATATCATCTCAGATTATGGATATTGTAATATCGTAATATGACACAAGTGTTGTCTTTCAAGCTGCTTTAGAGCAAAATGATGTCATTTTGTGAACTTACCAGGCTGTTCTAGCTGTTCTATTATTTGCCTCTACCCACATAGTCATTAAATCCACGTTACTGATGATTATTTATCAAAAATCTAATTGTAAAAATATTTTGTGAAAGCACCAAACGTCAACCCTACAATATCACCGCAATATCGATATCGAGGTATTGGGTCAAAGATATCGTGATATTTGATTTTCTCCGTGTCGCCCAGCCCTACCTTACAGTACATGACAACCTTCCTGAATTGGTGCCACATCCAGGCAAACGCACTGGAGAAGCAAACAGCTGACAGCACAGCTGGCGTCTGAAACCAACGAGTAGTTCTCCTTCAGGGAATGACCACAGAGGGGACAGATAAAAAAAAAAAAAAAAAAAGGATCCAGACCATCTGCAGTCTCTCTAAAGAGAATAAATATGGGTTGTCCAGGCTTAATGTAAGATTGTTTAAAAATCCATTCTCCAGTCTTAAGATGGAAATAACAGGCCCTTCTTGTACACCTATAAGAAGAATTTTTCAACCTTTTGTGACCCGCACTCCAGGTTACTTTTTTATCAGGGAAATGGCCTCCGGTATGGAAAGTGGCTTCATTGCATAATATTCCAGGTCAGGCTAATAATACATCATGTTCTATAGGAGGTG
This sequence comes from Perca fluviatilis, assembly GCF_010015445.1. Lineage (NCBI taxonomy): Eukaryota > Metazoa > Chordata > Actinopteri > Perciformes > Percidae > Perca > Perca fluviatilis. The sequence goes on along the minus strand of NC_053129.1, from coordinate 28,050,823 downwards.
GAAAAGGCTGTGACAAGGCCCTGGGGCAAAGCTGTCTTATTTACTGATGGAAGGGAGTCTGCTGGCGCAGCCAAATAAAACCTATTTACTTTTCTATAGCAGAGGCAGGAGGGATGGATAGAGAGAGGGAAACAAGAGAGTTGAACAGGCTAATCTAACAATTAGTATTCACACAGCTGCTTTCCTTTCGCTTCCTACGTTTACGTATGATATATTCCGGTAATGAAACAGTGGATGGAATTTACACAAAGCTGATTGAATTTCCTCATTAAACATAAGGAGGAAATCATTAAAAATGAGCCTGTAAATCTTCCACACTGTATAACAGAATCGACTTAGTGGAGGTTTTGGCATTTTCCCCAGGGCAAAGACTGAAGTTACTAGTTGCAATCAATAAAAAAAAAAACTATAATTTAGGGCCTTTGTGTACATTTGACACCTGCCATTACTTGGTGAAATCTTGATGCAGATTGACACCAAACTGGTCTTGTCTCATAAAATGTATTTACCTAAATACACCAGAAAATGTTGTCTTGTCGGTGTGCGTTTCCAGTACACGGGTGGCCTAACAATCCTTTTTTGGATAGGTGTAGCTTGAGAAAGAAAGAGCTGGATGTAGAGGGACAAAAGGGGCGTCATCTTACTGTCTAAATTGAACAAAACATTTCTGACCCAAGTGTGTGGCTTCAAACATTCTTCGTAGCACCCTGCATGTATATGCTCAAAGGGCTGTCATCCTGTCACTTCTGTATTATGATAGTGTTACACAAACATACGACTAGAAACCCGAAAATCAACAGCTCAGCTATAGCACCTTGACACAAATAAAGCAAACTCGGTTGAACTGATGATGAAAGATACAGAAACACCTCAGATATGTTCAGAAATAACTCTTAATTTAGCTCTTTGCCTTTTTTATGCAGTGAAGATTCCAAGGTAAGGTCTAATGTTAGACTGCTACTAACGGACAGAAAACTCATTCATTGGATGGATGGATACTTTATTTATCCCAAGGGAAATTTTAGGCATCCAGTAGCTTAGACAACCATAACACAACAAACACATATCTCACATACGTAAAAATCACTCACAGATCACAGAAATTTAAAGAGTGTGATTTTCAAAGTGATTACAAAGGAATCTGGAAAGGACTGACCATGTGATGCAATGACCATGATAAGGTGCTATGGTAGAGTGTGTGCAATGGTGGTAGTGCAAAGGTTAACAGTGCAGGGACTGAACAGTGCAATAGCTTATTACTAAATAGTAACTATACACTATGAAAAGACAAGAACGTAAACATAAAAGAATTGCTTGACAAACAAGAAAAGAAATAATATACTTTATGCTCTGAATAAAACTACCCAACTGCACAGAAAACTGTGACTGTTAACCAGAGCCCTTAACAGACCTTGGACCAGCTCCAGTAATCTTAATACGCAATGTATCATACATTATGTATGCTGATGTTTCTTGAGGTGACACTGTAAACAAATAGCGAGTGACAAAGACAAGTGTCCTTGTTTTCATCATGTCGCTATGTTTAAGGTCCAGTTATTTTAGTATTTTTTATTTGGTGCAATATTTCAAAGTAGATCCCCTTTGATATAAATCAAACAATACCAACACAGCTAATTGGGCCATTACTAAAATGTTCTTTAAAGCCATGCTAATTCAAATTTCTAAATTAACAATGAATAAATTACAACATGTACTGTACTGTGAAAAACGTTTGAGCGTCTTTCAAGTCTTTGTTTTGGTTTTAACGGCCTACAACTTGGTGGTTTTGGTTCTCCCTCCCCTCTCACATCAACCCAGTTTCCAGCTGCAGCAGGCAGCAAAGAAGCTCTGGAAAACACACGGTGCGCTAACAGCCCAGCACCAACCTGCAGACTGACAAAGTTAGCAGCTAGCTGATAAACCTAATGGAGCATTTAGCAGCTAAAGGACCAGACAATTCCCTCAAAAGTCAAGCGAAACAGAGCTAAAAATTGGGGCGAGTAGCGTTACAATGGCCAGTTGGCCAGAAACGCGTGTCTACTGGATGTGCACACAAAAAAAACCTGAATGCTGACATGTTAGCTATACCTTTTATAAGGTGACAAATGTGTCAGTGGTGTGTTAATAGCTTTTTCCGCTACTCCAAGCTAAAAAATGTATACTAGTATTTTTTACTTTCTTCCACTCTTAATTACCGGCAGTTTACTTTAAATTGTATTATTGTTACGGAGGAGAAGAAGAAAAAAAATACTGGCTTCACTGACACAGACCTTCACCATGACATAAAAGGGCACCATTAAAAAAACAAGAAACTGAGAAAACACTTCAAACTATATCTAGTACACAAGAGTATTTTGGTGACAAAAGACGGGTCTTACCAGCAGTGGAGGCGCAGCTACCCCTTTAACACATGAATGCCATCTTATCTGCTAGTCAAGAGCTTGCAGAAGCACTGCTCTAAACGGTCACATACCAGACAGACAGACAGACAGGCAGACAGGCAGACAGGCAGACAGGCAGACAGGCAGACAGGCAGACAGGCAGACAGACAGACAGGCAGACAGGCAGACAGGCAGACAGGCAGACACCCCTCATCTGGAGCTGAAAGTATCTAAACAAATACTCTCCCTGAGAATCTAATTAGGTCAAGAGAGAGAGAAAGAGATCTTAGCAAATTAAAAATCCAATTCCCGCTCTCATTAATCCAATCAGTCAGAATAAATAACAGTATTCATTATGTGTACAAACCACTTGGAAGAACACATAAAACACCCTCACAAAGAGCATCGGCACTGCTCAAACAGTCTCAATAAAGATTTTTTATTATATCATTGTTGACGAGATTGTGTCCACCCCCTTTACTAAGCTACATCTGAAAATATCAGTTTCAGGACTGCTTTTTAAATATGAATCAGTTTTGTCTCTGTACTTTGGAGTCCCTGGTCCATTTATCCCTTCACACAATTAGGAGAAAACCAAATACACTGCAGATTAAATGTGGTGTTTTAATGAGTTGCATTGATCCTCTGCTATATGTACACGTGCCGTCATAGCAGATCTGTGGGATCCTCTCCTCTTAGCTTCATGTTTACTTTGGCCGCAATTCTCTGGAGTCCAGCTTTTAAGTGAACAATCTCAGCCAACTATCACAATGAGACAACACGAGGAGCAACATGTAGTGAGTGAGTGTGTGCGTGCGTGCGCGCGTGCGTGCGTGCGTGCGTGCGTGCGTGCGTGTTGGGATAAGAAAGGATTTGATGCATTTATTATCCTAGTTTAATTTGGCATACGCACGCACACACACACACACACACACACACACACACACACACACACACACACACTCAAACTGGGGGTTGATCACTCATCCCAGTCATGGCAGAAAGACAGCATAGACACCATCAACTGGCAAGTAGCACAAACAGAATATAAATATATGATAAAGTTGACATTTAGAGGCATTCATAGATGGATGACTCGAGCTGACGGCCAATTTGGCTGCTAATCTAAAGGCCAAGGCCGCTGGTGGCAGGGACAAGAGATCAATCGTGTGTGTGTGTGTGTGTGTGTGTGTGTGTGTGTGTGTCTGTGGTCTCTCACTCACCAAATAGATTGCTGGAGTGGCCTTGCTTGGAGACGGGCCTGAGCTCATTGGAACCCCAGGCGTAGCGCCTGTAGTTGCCCCACGCATGTTTCATCATCTGACAGGGAGGAGGAAGAGGAGGAGGAGGAGAAGGAGATGAGAAAAGAAGAGAGTTAAAGAAGACGATCAACTTTGAGCAGTCACAAGAATTAAGTCATTGTCATACAATGGTGTTTATAGCCCAAATAATACTGGATTTTCAAGGCTAACACCCATATTTAACATAATATGATATTGATATATTGATCTTAAATGTATATATTCTAAATAAACACATTATATAACCAACCAAACATTTTGATAATGACCCTTATGTAATGAAATTACTTGCGGTTTGTTGTTATGTATCAGCTAACATATACTGTACATCAATCATTTTTTGCATCATTCAATTTTATGAAATGTCAGAAAATGCCTTTATTTTTAAGTTGTAAGTAGTTATTAAGTTGATATACTCAAATGCCGTTTTGTCGGACCAACAATCCAAAACCCCAAATTATTCTGTTTAATGTAATTCAAGCAAGAAATCTAGCAGTTATTCATATATGAAAAGCTGAAACCGGAAAACTTTTTGCATTTCTACTTAAAAAAAAAAAAACCCTCAGCTAACCAATATCAATTGTCAAAATAGTTGCCAATTAATTTGCCGTTGCGACAGATTGATTAAACTACTGAGGTCTGCTGCTGAGTCACGTTGGCATTGCCTGTACAGTTACTGTACGGGACCATTTGAGATCCCTGGATATCTAGGTGCTACACAATTGAAGACAATCAGCTATCCATATCAGTATTCTTCACAATGTTTATCCCAAATTAATTCATCTCAACCTAATGACATTTAATCAAAGCTGTTGTCAGCTCTTGCTCCACCCATCACTGTCATATTATAGGTTAAATGATGCAACTCCATTCATATCTTACAATACAAACTGAGCACTCATGTCCAAGTCTATCGAAGATGTGAAACCACCAATTCTCACTACTTGATCACAATCACAAAAGGATTGGCTTAGGCCCCAGGGTCCGTGTACTTGGCGGCCAACGGATTTTTGTTTTGAAAGGAAAAAAACAAAAACGAAAAACGGCCAGTTTCCCGCGCAAAACAACGTTAGAGACCTTTTATGTGAAAATGAGAAATTTTGAAAATGTTTTCGCTTCATTATTATTATTATTATTATTAGACTATGATGGTTGTCTTGTTGTGTAGACTCATTTTTGATGAATGAGAGCAGTCAGCGCTAATCTCCTGTGACCACTTCATAATAAAAGTCAACTTGTGTTTCGCCCTGCTGAGCACACCACCTCCGCACACTCCTCTCAGAAAACCCCCGTATCGTTCCAAACTGTGAACCCAGCACAGCTGCTATATCACCACAAGACATCCCATTCTTTCGGTCTTCTAATATAAAACTAGCATATTTGTCTATAAACATTTTTATGTCCGTATCATTCTAACTGTCCATGGTCTCATTGATGTCCAATTTCCATGAGCGCTTACTACCTACGATCGGTTCCGGGTCACGAAAAAAATGAATGAGGAATAAGATTTATACACACAATTTAATTTCCGAGTTCCATCTACAAACACATCAAAGAAAATTGGATAACGAGATAGTTTTTCGTTTTCCGTTTTTTAATATCAAAACAAAAAACGAATAATGGGTTGTTTTCCGTTTTTTGTTTTCCTATTTACTAATGGTAATTGGGAAACTGGCCGTTTTTCGTTTTTCGTTTTTTCCTTTCAAAACGAAAATCCGTTGGCCCAAGTACACGGACCCCCCAGGCCCTGGAATGAAGGACTAATTAGTTTATGCAGTTCTGAACAATAATTATAACAATGACCACTTCCAGTTATGGCGGCGTGGTGAGCGGACGTGGCTCCTCATGCTCTGTTGCTAATCCTAAAATGAATACTACTTATATATTCCCAATTAGAGTAAAAGCATCACAACTTGAAGCAATAGTTGTGGTACAAGAGAAGGACAAATAAATAACAATGATAAAAAATAAGGAGAACATGAGTAAAAGATCTGTCAAAATATTCTCTGTTGAATGACCTAGGCTGCCTGCGTGGCTGATTGATTGGCCCATTTCTGCAAAAAACTAAAACCTAAATATCACTCAATTCCCTATGAAAACATTTTCCTCTGCTGAGTCCTATTATCTTCAGTTAAAACCACCCAATTCCCCCAGCACTGAAGTTTCATCTTATTTTTAATCTGGCGCTGGCTGTGGGCTTGATAGCAGCGTGAACACTAGTTTTCTAATCTAACACCCAGACATGTTCATTTCAGTCTCAGATGTGGCTCCTCCTCCGCCTCTGCCTTTGTCTGTCATGCTAATTCAGGTTAGATCGCATTGTTCCACAGCTTTCTGGATTGCCTCTGGATTAGACACACTGAAACCCTTTATCCCCCACCTTCAGACGAAAAAATCTGTTCACACTTCAATGTTCAACTTTCCTTTTTTAGGAGTTGTTCCGATGCCAGTGTCGGATAAGCCGACACTGGCATCGGGCCATATATCCGATACGTCCTAAAATGCCAGTATCGGTATTGGCGAGTACGCAAGTCTATACATCGATCCGATACCATGTAATTTATCCCCGAAAAAAAAAAAAAATCTACCTTGAAGTAGTTTATTGATGTTCTTTTTCCGTTATGACTATCTGTCAAACTAGAGAGTTATATGGCATGTATTCTCTGTATGCATTTGTTCATGTTTAACCTGAGCCAGGGCACACAACAATGATAGCAACCATAGCACATCCATACAGAGTTAGAAGTATACAGTAGGGTTGTTTGAAATTAATCATTGCATCGGTGCATCGCGATGCCCACCTGGACGATTCTGCATCGATGTGACAGTGACTGACCATAATCGATTATTGCCAACTTATCGCCGCTTTTTTTATTTCAAAATTTCTTTATTAGGATAAACCCCTTGAGATGTATCATCTTGTTTTTGCTTTTTGTCTGCTGTGTTCAGGCTTTGCTACATTCACGAAGTGTCTTTGTTTTTTAAGAGCAGATACAATAAAAGGGGCGTTCATATATATCTGACTGCTTGAATTTGTTGATGAAAACCATCTGTAGCAATATATATTAATATTGAGGCGGTGACGCATCGGGATATCGAATCGATTCGAGTCGTTGACAGGATAATCAAAATCGAATCGTGAGACCAGTGAAGATTCACGCCCCTAGTATACAGCGGTTAAAAAAATCTATAATATATTAGGGCTGGCTGTTGATTTACATTTTTTTTAAATCACGATTAATCGCATGAGTGTCCTAGTTAACTCACATCTAACGCACTTGTTCTAAATGTACTTTAAAAGGGATTTGTTTTCAAGTTTTTAATGCTCAAGTGGTATCGGAGACTCGATGTACCCCGGTGGTAACCCAGTTCACATTGACCGTAACGTTACATGCAAATAACTTTAGTCTTGTGAAGAGAACCGTCTGAAGGCCTTTGAAACTCAACTTGCCATTCATTATTTATCCATTTCTGGCCAAGGAGTTTGGTTTCTGCTAGCCATCCAATCCCGTTCATGGATGTATTTTTAGACCTATAAGAACCGCTCCCGTTCCCCGTCTTGTCTCCTGCTGCAGGCAAAATGCAATTACAGATGACAACAGCAGGCGGCTAAACCAGTCGGTCAATGATTTAGACGGTCAGTGTGACCGGTTGGCCAGGAACTCCAAGTGGGTAAAACCAGTCAATAAACGTGCCATTATGTAAGTCAGGAAGCAGGAAACCAGTACTGCTGCACCATCCCACCTGTCGCACAACCATCATACGTACAGGGACAAAAGCAAGAGAAGCTTAAGTGAGGTTAAATAAAATATGAAGAGTTTTTAATACCCACATGGTGAAAGGCTGCACTATATCGCAACTACCGTGAAAGAAGAACAAGTTCCAGTGGAGGCTGTACACACCGACAACGCCACTGTCCACAGGTTGCTACAACTAACAACGGTTTTCATTATCAATTCATCGGTTTTATTATTATTATTAGCCTATTTGATTAACTGATTGATAATTTAGCCTAAATTGTTTGACTCATCCTTACAGCCCTAGTATGCACCAGCCAACATCTGGAGGCATCTGTAAGCAAGCCCAGGGAAGGCCAATGTAAACTAGGGCTGGGTTAAAATAATCGATTCTCCAATTAAATCGATCTTTGATTGAGTGATCTGATATCGATTAATAATATCCAGAAATCAATCTTTTAATATATGCTTTTTCACCATGGACGTGGTAAATTGACCCTTTTTTGGGGGGGAGGGGGGGCACATTAACCTGGTGCATTACAAACAAAATATTTGCGGGTAGTTTCTTGCTTGGACAATGTACAGCACAAGTTCTCTGAGAATCTCTCTCTTTTATATCCAAGAAAAATTGGTATTGTAACTGAAATTTCCCTAACTTAATTGATATTGAATCGGAAATGTAATTAAACCAGGACCTTGTGAATCGGAATCAAATCGTGGAAATCATTGGCGACACCCAGCCCTAATGTAAACACTAGCAGTCTTTATATAAGAATTTAGTTTAAGAATGCACTATCCTTTACGACAGATTTGTGACTGAAAATGTACAGTAAACACATGCCAGGACAAACTGATAAAAGGATGTCTAGAAATGGCAAAGACAATTTTTACACAAAACAAGTGTTAAAACAATGCACATATCAACTTTGTACTTTAAAAAGGGCACTAGTGCTGAGCAGCTGCTTAGTAACAACCATGAAGCCACTGCTGTGATGCTCCCGAGGCGTATTTCTTTTATTCATATTGTTAGCATGACTGACTATGTTTCGATCAAAGACTGTCTGCATCGGGTTACATCATGCAAGCTGAAGAGCCCAATGCATGAATAGACTCTGATTTCATGCTTTTTACAGAACAACTGGTCATTAGATTGCAGTGCATAAAGGAATATGTCATAATATGCTAGAGAGGAATCAAGGGAAGCACAATTAGCACAGTTACCTCTCATTCCCCTTGTGCTCCATCTGCATCTCTCACTGTTGTACAAAGACACAAACCCCACTCTGACATTAACATATTCTATGTTACATGCATGAGGTTTAGTACTGGCAGGTAGACATCTTGAGACAGGAAATGCCTGGTCTATCCTCACATGTGCCCTTCTTTTAAAACACCAACACACACAGACAAACACGGAACAAAAGCCACTTCATTTGCATAACGTCTCCCACGCACTTCAAAAGGACAGCTAGCGAAAGCTGTCCTCCATTCAAACCCACTAATTAAAGCTAGTGAGCCTGCTAATCACAGCTCCTATATGTAGGTTACATTCAGTGCATTTACATGCAGTTAAAAAAAAACATTATATTCGGGTTAAGACAATACCCCGATTTCTCAAATGCCATATAGTAGTAGTAGTAGTAGTAGTAGTAGTAGTAGTAGTAGTAGTAGTAGTAGTAGTTCTCATAACCCGGTTAACAGATGTAGAGAACTCCTTCAGTAACCTGGTTATTACTCCATGTATACACCTTAACAGGGATATAATCGGTTTAAGTGCCCTCCCCACTCTGCTGGAGTTGCTTTTGAACTGGACATAGTCGTTGCTATGACACCATACAACATCGGAAGATGATGGCTAAACCGACAGTCCATCTCTGGGGCGCAAATTCACGAATCCTACCATGGCCACGCCAAGTCCCCGCCCTACGAAGCAGCTCGATTGGTTGGAGTTAGGCCTTTGACCGCGAGTGGTTAAGGTTAGAATAGCCGATTGGTCAGGGTATAGGACCTGTACAAATGGGGGTTACGTTACCTTGCATAAGCGTGGACGCCTGGCCATTAAATGCTATTGAAGGGCGGGTCTTGGCGTTAATAAAAAACTGAAAATACATATCAGAGACTGGCATACTGCGACTCAGTGTGGTACGCAGGCTGCTCAGCAGCAGACGGCCATCAACACCGTATAGAAAATCATCGGCTGCCCTCTGCTAGGGCTGTGCAATTAATCTAAATGTAATCGGGATTATGATTTCAATGATCACAAAAACAGAATAATCGAGAAAAACGATTATTTTGCTCAGTAAGTTTTGCAAGTGAACTCTTATTTTCTCGTGTTCTGAATGAGGAAAAAAAAAAAGTTTAAAAAGGCAAATTTCACAGTTCTAGGCGTTTTTGTACTGTTGATTTTTTTAACTTTTTTTTTTAAGGTTTAATAACTTAATAGTTAAACCAAAGTCAACAAGTAATCGTGTTAGTTATCGTGATTTTAATATTGACCTAAATAATGATTATTATATTTTTTTTCCCTAAATTGAGCAGCCCTACCCTCTTGTCCTTCCTGGAACACATCTTCCGCTCCCGCTGCCTCTGCACAGCCAGAAACACCCTGAAGGACTCTTCTCATCCTGAGCAGCGCCTGTTTGACCTGTGGCCCTCCTGCTGCGCTACAGGTCCATCAAAGCACGGACCACCAGACCTAAGAACAGTTTCTTTGCCTGGGCCATAAGCACACCCCTCACATGCAGTATGTCGTTCGAGGGCAAACCTACCGGATCCTGTGCAATTAGGCCTGTAATAATTATTACATAATTGTTTTAATTTTGTTTTTTTTTGTAATACATAAATAAATATTTTTTAAATTTGGCTGAAAGAGACAATTATATTGTCAATCGCAATTATTTCTGAGACAATTAATTGTACAGAAGAATTTGGAATTGTTACAGCTCTATGTGTAATGATTACATTCATATTTAGGGCTGGGTATCGTTTAAAAAATTGCGATACCGGTACCCAGGGCTGTAGTACTCGAGTCCGGTTAGGGCTGCTCGATTATGGAAAAAAATAATATCACGATTAGTTCAGTCAATATTGAAATCACGATAATTTAACACGATTACGCGTTGACTTCTGGAAAGATGTTGTAATTATTGAACTTAAAAAACAGTGGAAAAAGTTAAATAAATCAACAGTAAAAAAATAAAAACGCATACAACTGTGAAATTTGCCTCAATACTTTTCCTATTTAAACTTTATTTTTTAGAAAATAAGAGTTTACTAGCAAAACAAAATGAGCTAAATAATTGTTTTTCTCGATTATTCTATTTTTGTGATCACTGGGAGCCAAAATCATAATCGCGATTACATTTCGATTAATTGCACAGCCCTAGGTCCGGTCTTGGACTCAAGTCCGGACTTGAGACTGTTTTTCTATGGTCTCGGACTCGCCGGTATTTGGACTTGGACTCGACCGAGTCCAGGTGTCTTCGTTAGGTTTATAATAACATTGGAGGGAAAGTGAAACACTGGCCACCTGATAACCAATCACACACTAGATTATCTTCGCACGCCCTGCATCTGCGTGCCATGCCAACGTTACTGCCATTCATTTTCATTGATTCACACTCACTGTAACAAACGCAGATGTCCGCCAATTCCGCCATAATCAAATCTGGTTAGCCTGTGTTTACTTATATACTGCAACTCAACTCTTTTAAATTGCACAACAATATCTGAGACATGGGTGGCAGTTAAAAGGTCTGGAACCAGGCTCAGATTTTCCATACACTGTTAGAATTACATTTTGGCAAAGCATTCAAAATTGGGCATTCATAGGTAAGGCGGGCTGTATTCCATTTCAGTGTGTAAACATTAGCGTGGCTAACACTACACAACATTCCCTATGTGTGTGAGGACTATAATTGGATTAACTGCTGAGGATTTTCTTGGCTGACCGCTGTTATTAGGATCTGGTGGCTGGAGCTATTTCAGACTCACACTATCTCTTATGCTGATTGGCTCTGTGTTTAAGGTGCTGTGGTTTTCTAGGGCACCAACATCAAGCTCAATCTAGCAGGAAGACATCAAGTACATAGACACCTCCGCTTATCTTAAGAGCATGCAGACAGACAGACAGACAGACAGACAGACACACACACACACACACACACAGGCAGGCAGAGGATGAGATTATTTACTACAGAAAGGCTGCATGACAAGTGTTGATAATCACATCCTCCTCTCTCGCTCTTCAATTCATTCCTATTCTCTGTTTGTTGTCCCCCTGCTCCACCTCTCCTCTCAGCCTATTGATCCGCCTCAGGCACTGAACTAATAACGCCGTTGTCTTCACACACACACACACACACACACACACACACACACACACACACACACACACACACACACACACACACACACACACACACACACACACACACACACACACACACACACACACACACACAAAGGCCTTCAGACAGGTTGGTGTTGGGGTCTGATATGTATGCATGGATTATGCCACTTGTTTCGGGGGGCGGGGGGCTAATAACTGTAAAAACGTAACAATAGCCGTTATTAAAATCCTGTGAATCATATTTTATGGCCTTCACGGTCACATTTATACTTATACTATTAAAAATAAAACTGTTCTTTGCTACAGGTGAAGAATAAGACACATTAATTGTATTTCTTTCAAACACCAATCGGCTAAAATTGAACAGGGAGAAGATTCTGCTGCCTGTAGAGGGGGTACATTGTACATCAGAGAAAACTGTCTCATATTCAAGAGCATCTTTAATTCAAAAGAAGTTTGATAAATATAGTGTATTCTAAGTCTATGATGAGGAGCAAAAGTGAAGGATTTTTACTTTTATCTTTAACATACTTCACTTTAAGCAGTTTGATAAAAAGGGGCTCAGATCTAGACCTAATTGAACACCTCGGGGCGATTTCAGACTTACATTTTAACTCTACCATCATCAAAACAACCATGTTTTTCTGGAAAACAACTTTAATATATGTCCTAAAAACCATCTATAACTTTCTTAAACAGATGGTCAGAATTCCGTTACAAAACAGACGCTATAAAGGTCAGGAACTTGCAGTTAAGACCACCGATCAAGTGGGCACAAAATCCTTATTTGTAATAAGGATTTTCTTTAATGGGAAAATTGAACTGAGCCCTTTCTAAGTCTGGCAGTTGCTTACTGGGCAACCTGACAAACAGCATTTCACTGACATAAAGTTAAATGTGTTTGTTGACAATACAGCAATAAGGCCAAATGAAGTGGCTATACACAGATGAGCACCGAGGTACACAACTCCACTGAGGCCTCGTTTAAATGTTCCCAAAATTATGACCTGCCATTGATTCAGTGTGGGTACTTTACACTGCTGTTTGTATACGTACACGTTCACGCACACAGTGGGATGATTGCAAATCATTAACTGCTGTGCAAAGATCTAGAGGTTAATGACCCCTGTTTGCTCCGGGGGGTCTTAAGTAATCTGTAACTGAGGGAATGTTTTCAAAGAGTGTGTGTGTGTGTGTGTGTGTGTGTGTGTGTGTGTGTGTGTGTGTGTGTGTGTGTGTGTGTGTGTGTGTGTGTGTGTGTGTGTGTGTGTGTGTGTGTGTGTGTGTGAGTTCCTCCAGGGGCTGCTGTGGTGAAAGAGAAACTGAAACTGAATCCTCGGTTAGTTTTTTCCCAGGGGGAGCACTTGCGACTAACGCCCTAGCAAGAGGTGCCTTGTGTGTGAGACAGAGAGAGGGTGAGAGCGAGAGAAAGCGATGGCTGTTGAGCAGATAAGGACAGCAGACCAACCACCAACCGGCATGTGAATCACGCGAACATGAACACACACACACACACGTATAATCTGCCTGCCAAAGAAGCATCCCAAGTGAGAGTGTGGTGATTGAAGAACAGATGCATGCCATCTCAATGAGAGAAAGATAAAGACAGGGTGAGATACTGAGAGAGAAAAAGGCCGGGTCACAAAAAGCAAGGACATACTGTAGATAGGAAGCAGGAAAGACTGACTAACGACTGGGGGAAAAAAAATGAAAGATACTTTGCATGCACACAATAGCTGATGGAAAAGAAATATCCATTATCCATACAGCCCAATTCATGAAATAGTGATGGAACAATTAATAGAAGCACTGAGCACCCCTCCCCCCCAAAAAAATAAAAAAGAAGAAGAAAAGCGTAAGAGAAATGCATTACTTGGCCTGTGCTTAGCAGGCCACTGATCTCATCTTTTTCCACTCAATCTTTCTGCAAAGTTTGCGCAAACTTTTGAAATATCACTTTGAAGTTGAAATCGGTTTCTTGAGCATCAAAGAATTCCACGGAAAAGCGATTCAGATTCACTGAACTGATTTTTGATGGGCTTTGGATTTAGCTAGAGTTCGCCCTGTGTCGAAAAGCAAGGAATACCAATGATGATACTAGTGACAATTCTGTCTATAGCTGGTGCATCACAGGAAACATGAACAGCCACTGATAGGAATCTATCATATTTACATACAGTATAGAGGCACAGGCATGAGCTTAGCGGTTACCATTTCCTGTTCTGTTCATTCACAGCGGTTAGGTAAAATGTGTGCTTTTCTGTTAAACATAAACAGGAGGATGAACAGCTTTTTTGGAAGAACTAGGCCCTACGTTGTAGCAGGTGTTGGCAAGAGCAAATCTTAATATTTCATAAAACAGTATTGGTTGACTTACTACTATATCAGATCGGTTTTGTCTGTGAGAGTAGCAAAACCATGTTTGAAAGGGAAAACGCTGTGGAATATTTCTTTAAGCAGCTGCTACTGTAGCAAAAAGAGCAGAGAATTGACTGAAATGTCGAGCTGTAGGGTGATGTGAGAACTAGTTTTTCTTGCCAAAATCCCCTTTGCAATCTTTGCATGAAGTAGAGCATGCATAGGCTGGAGAGCTGAGCAAAAACCAAAGCGACTTTATCAACGGCATTTTCAAACGGTAAAAGAAACGATGAAGCAACAAAAAAAAGCAGAGAGAAGCTTGCCTTTGATGTCACCCAAAAGTTCAAATTGATCCAGTTCTTCTGTAAACTCTTGCATGGTTGCTGATTTGTTGATTCGGTTGCTCGAGGGTTGTTTACCAGGCCGGTCTGTGTTTATGCTATCCTGAATTTAATCTCTCCCTCTATATCCACCCCCTCTCTATATGGGGTGATGTACGAAACTGCGTACACATCTGTAAAAGATATTACTGCATCTCTCTCAACCCTATCTCTGAGCTCAGACAGCACGCACACACACACACACAGCGTGGCACTATCTTTGTGGGGACCAGTGATTGACTTAATGCATTCCCTAGCCCCTTACCCTAACCTTAACCATCACAACTAAATGCCTAACCTTAACCCTTACCCTCACCCTAACCCTAACCATAACCTAATTCTAACCCTAATCCTAAAACCAAGTCAAACAGCCCTTATACTTGTGGGGTCCAGCATTTTGTCCCCACAAAGCTGTCGGGACCCCACAAGTATACTATATTCCCGGTTTTTGGACCCCACGAATATAGTCACACACACACACACACACACACACACACACACACACACACACACACACGAGAAAAAGCATAACAAAATAGTGCTCCTCCCCAGATACCATTAGTATCTATGCGTTTCAAAAAACAGAGAAAAGAAATTGGAAATCTTAAAAGACGGATGGAAGGACAGAGGATGCAAGGTCTGGCATGAAACATCGTGAAATACAAACGACATTTTGAAATGTGCCAGACCCTGGGCCTGCATCTATATTAGAGAAGAGAAGACGTCGGGAGCCTTAACGCACCATTACACCACAGAGACACTGCTGAAAGTTTGGGGCTTGGGGAAAAAAGTCGGATGTGGAAAACCTATGGAAAAAAAAAAAAAGGGAGACACAGGTGCTAAAACAATTACACGAGGCAGGTTTAAGGGTAAAGAGTAAGTGAGAGTGTGTGTGTGTGTGTGTGTGTGTGTGTGTGTGTGTGTGTGTGTGTGTGTGTGTGTGTGTCGATCAACGAATACTTTTCCAATAGGGCTCTCTCACAACCGACATTTTGGCTAGTCATGGTACAAATAGCACAGGTGTACAGCATTAATGAAGGCTCTGTTCCATTAGATGCCCATGAGCCAGCATTCACAATACCAGGCCCACCTAAAATGGAATGCAGCCATTACGAATGCCATTACTTGCACCTGTGTTTGAAGGCTCAAACTGTCCACCATTAGAATGCTCTTTTCAACGCACAGCACAAAAGCAGTTACGGGCACATTTTGTCCCACCTGTGTGTGTGCGTGTGTGTGTGTGTGTGTGTGTGTGTGTGTGAGAGATTGTGTGCAGTTATAACTAAACTATTGCATGCAAATGAGTCCAGGTATAAATAATAAGAATTACAAATACGCAAGTGATAACGGCCAGTAACCCAGGTGCAGCAATTTCGTCAGTGCGCTGCGGTCTAATGAGGGGGAAATGAAGGAGCGCATTTCTCTCCAATGTGGGACAGCAACTGAAACACGATTTTGCAGGAGTGGAAAAAAAAAAAAAGCATGGACATGGAGGAGGCAAATCAAAGCCAAGCGTGCCACGAATAAAGACACTTAAAAAGCTACCATCCACGGCTTTCGAGACAGAGAAGCGAAGAGTGAGGAGGCGAAGAAATAACACTCTGAGCACTGAGTAGTTAGACATTTGCTCCTCAAGTGGTGAAGGATGATTTGTATTGTTTTACTCACTTTATGATAAATCATATATACTTAATATAATCGACAATCGTTTCTCAAAACCATGCTGTAGTGTTTCCGATTTGTCTATGTGTCTTCCTTCCTCCCAGGCAGCCATTTGTTGGCACTTTGGTATAGAAATCAATTTGCAGGAAATCACTTGAGTGATGTCATTCATCACGGTGAACATGAGGCTTTTGTTATTGTTGCCATCAAAGTTAGAATAGCATTACATGGAAATGCATTTGGGAGTGCAGATTGATTTGAAATGTCTGCAATGCGTCACCATTCAACTCTAAGCAGACGGTTTTAAGTCTCTACCCGTTGATTTATCAAAGTAATTATTGAAAACAATGGATGTGCCATAAGTGGGAGGTATTTTACATTTTCACACTTTCAATGCTATATTTAGTACAAAAATCATACGTATCGTGATTTTTTTTTTTCGACGATTTTTAGAATTGATTCTTTTCCCTAAAAAGAAATATATTTTTTATTTTTTACCAATGATTCACCTAAATATTTTCTGTACTGTACTGCCGACGGTGACTACATCATATCCGTTTCCAGCCAAACAGAGCGAAAGCAGAAAATCCATGTTCTGTACTTCTTTACAAATTAAATAAATGTCAGACTGACTGACTGACATATGATGCGCATTCTTCTTAGAAAACAATTACTTTTCAGAAATGTCTCATGCATACCTGCAAACTCAGAAGGGCTGAAAAAGGTGACACATTAGAACGGCTTGTGTATTGCTAAGGCCACAGGGTCAAAATTAAATGATTTATTAAAAATGTAATAACAATAACTTATAACAATAACTTATTTCACCAGTAAATTCCTGTTAAACTACAAAAACAACCACTGGATGGGAAAAGGGTATTTTACAACAACTTTGAATGCAGCACGAGGCTGGCGAGGCAAGTTTCAAGTGAACGCAACATCTGTGTTGTTTTTCAGACAACGGCAGCTACAGACTGTTGTTGGAATCCTCTCCAGTGAAATACAGACACACTTTTACACCGTTTAGCTGTCAGCATTTTAACCGTGTTTAATCCAGCTGCTAGCTAACGCTAGGCTAACCTTACCTGCTGTCAGGTGTAGCGTTAACTAGCGTCCCGTTGGGCGATGTTTCAGTTCCCTCCAACGTCCGTTTTCGGAGCATCGGAGAGAAGTGCAGGCATTTTAGTGGCACCTAAATAAGGCACCGAAATCCGCGTTGCTATTCGGTCCGGTATATAACAGTCGTTAAGGCAAAAAAAATAAAAACTCTTCTGATCTACACGATTCACGTGGATGACATTTTCCCTTTCAGAAATGGCGATTTTCGTCCAAAAGCGACAAGTTTGCAGGTATGCTCATGATATATTGTCTCTAGGAGTGTATTACTCAAGTTTTCTTTTTTTTTAAGAAGGAAAAGAAAAATCACAATACTCAATAATATCGAATCGCAATACTTCGAGAATGGCAATAAATGAAAATCGCAATACAAATTGATCCGCCATGCATGTATCGCGAAATAATCAAATCGGGACAAAAGCACATCGTCCCAGCCCTAACATTTATATAATCAACAGACTTTGTAAGTCCACTTGCTCTAAACTAGTACTCTAAACTAAGTATTAGTTCGCACCGCAGACTTGGAAAAGCCCCAAATAGTCTTGTGATGATAACCAAAACTCCAATACGAATGAGATTCCACAGCAAACAACGAAAATAGATTTGGAATTTTAGATGTGCCTGTCTGGACAAGCTGATTGCCTGGCCTGTGGTATTGCTGCTTGAAGCTTTCTCCAGAACCATTGCGCCCCAAAATTACTTTATCAATTGCCAAGAGAGAGAGAGAGAGAGAGAGAGAGAGAGAGAGGGAGAGAGAGGGGGGGGGGGCAATGAAAATAAAGGCGGGGGGAAGGTGGAAGGTGAAAGGCAATGAAAATAAAGTGCTTTTGTTTAACTACGTTTTAGTGTTGCCTTTTTCGTCAACGATGAATGTTGATATCGCCACAGGCAGCGTTTAGTGACGGCGGTGCTCTCATCGTTAACTAATTCAACCCTTCAGCAGAGGGGTTCATTTCAAACAGGGGTGTGCAAAAAAGAAAAAAATCTATTCACATTCGAACCGCGATTCAAGCTCTACCGATTCAAAAACCATTCTTGGAATTCCAAAAATCAATTCATATTTTCTTATTAGAAAAAAAAATGTAAAAGTGTATTTTTTTTCTAATTTGTATGTCTACTGCAAATCACATGGAAAAAGTAACCACATTTACATACTGTGAATCGTTTCTGTTTTGTTGTCTTTTTTTTTTTTTTTTTTTTTATAAATCGAGAATCGTTTTTGAATCGAAAATCTATTTTGAATCGAATCTAGAGCCTGAAAATCAATATCGAATCGTAACATTTCCTGAATCGTGCACCCCTTATTTCCAAGCAGGCTTAGTGGATTGACGGTTAACGCTGAAGAACGTGTATTTTGCAGACGGTAATGTTATTAGCGTTATTATAAGTTAGCAGCACACACACACACACACACACAACACACATTTCCTGATTTATTATATAGAAAAAGTTAGCAGCTCAGGTTTGGCTTCATGCGTGACACGTACATCGATAAGTCTCTGTGGGGATACAACTATGGGAATAGCATCTAGGAGTCAACCATGCCTTGATCTGAATACATATTTACATCTGCAAAATACTTCCCCTTTGTTGTATCAAAATTGCAGCTAATATTTAGATATTAGAGATGCATATGCAATCAGCCCTCAGGACATGCGAGCTGTGACACTCCGATCAACGGGTTATTCCTGTGTGCAGACAAACAAGGTTTTTGTTTCCATAATTCCTTTTTGTGCTGGCAGAAACCTTTAAAAAAGATACAGCCCGCAGAAGCCCCGTCACAAAACTTGCCTTCTGACCTATGCTGTTTTGGAACAACCCTCGCCAACTAACCGTTTTTTCCCACCTCGTCTCCTCACATGTTCTTACTGCTCAGAGACAGAGGACAATATCCATCTCTCCGCCTGGGGACCAGTTCTTCAGGGATCAGTGAGGGATTTCCTAAGCGGTTTAGTATTTCAGCAACCATATATGGGTCAGTATTGTACTGCTGGAAAAAAAAAAAAAGAAAAGAAAAAGGATGCTGCTTCCCAACAGTCCCTGCTGACAGAAAAGTGGATCTAATACTTTGTTTCCATGATGGCTAGCTGCAGCTGCTACGCCACTACAAGCAGTTCAAATGCAGCTGTATGTGAAACTATTATACACTCAAGAGCAACCGCAACACACTGTGACAAAAACGCCCAACCACTACAGTTTGCTGAAAACGTGTCATGGTCATGTTTTTGAAAGACAAACAAAAGACAAACTGTAAAAAAAAAAAAAAAAAAAAAAAAGACACTTTTTGTGCCTTTTATTCCAAGAAAAACTTCAAGTATCAAACAAAAATCACTAACTCCAGCAAAAAAAAAGTCACCTGAAAAAAGGTAAAACTTAAAAAGGAGAATTCCGGCCAATTTTTATGTTAATCTTGATCGCTATAAATATGCGTGTACTTTCGATTGAAAAATAACCCCAACCCGAATCGGTGCAGGCAACACGGGCGCTCAGTGGATGTCGGGATGATTATCACAGCAGCCTGGCTGAACACACTCACCGGACAGCAGCTAGCAGCTAACGGCTAGCAACCAGCAGGATCGAGACAGGGTAGGTGAATTTAAACAATGTCTGAGTTGAAAACGCATCTTGTTGTCACATAAGGGCCCTGTTCATGTTGCACAGACATTTTAATAGCATTTTGTGTCTGTTAAGCGGCAACAAAGGCACTCTAAAACTTGCCCAGAGAACTGCCGTTTTAGCTCAGTGGAAGCTCGTACACCTAACGGCAGCTACTCCGTGTTGTCTGCACCGATTCAAGTCAGTTTTTTTTCCCCAATCGAAAGTACACGCATATTTATAGCGATCGAGATTAACGTAAAAATTGGCCGGAATTCTCCTTTAAACTGTCAAACAAAACATTTGTGTAGACGTAAACTCTTGGACTTTTATTCAAGTGATAATATGTCCCCTTTGTTTCCACTTCCCTCTGCTTCTTTCTCAATGATCAATCTTTTGCTCTCTCCATCGCAGTTGCACTCCCAGCTTTCTGGAATTAAATGGCACAAAAATAACTCCATAGAGGTCTGGCATAGTATTTGGTAGGCTTTGTTCAAAGAATAGATAAATAAAATAAACTAATTATTGCTAACTCGCCCTTGGCTGGATAAAAAGGAGTGCATTTTTTTCTGACCTGCCCGAAAACATAACTAAAACGATACTGAACACACATTTTGGGTGAAAGTTTAAGTAAGGTAGTTTTATATTTAAGGCAAAAAAGAAAAGAAACAACAATGGCATGCTGTTGAAGAACACAGGAAAAATAGGAAAATGTGTGTTTAAACGTTATCGGAATGAATTAGGTAACAAGCAGCAGACCAAAGCATTCATTCTGAAATGCACCAAATGTTAGCAATAAGACAAGGACCAAGGGCTGTTGGCGGCATTTCAAGAGAATCGAATAACAGCGCTGCCCCCGCATACCAACACAGGGGATTCAATTCACAGTTCAATGCAGTTTGTGATCTTTAGCTCCAAAAGCAATAATCAATTTTCCTCTAGAACAGACAAACAATGCAATGATATTCTACAACACAGTGAGGGCTGGACTGTGTACAGCTGAACTGATTGGATTTGATCAGTCCAAGCAGATATATTGAGCTCTGGGTGCTTTCACACCTAACATGTTTGGTTCAGTCCAAACAAACTCTGGCGGTTCGGTTTGTTTAGGCTGGTGTGTGAAAGCTGTCAATTGAGCTCATCAAACAAAAGATGCCTGAAAAAGAGGGGCCTGGGGCCAGTCAGACTCGGATGGGTTTGTTGGTGCATGAAAGCAAAGCAGACCACCAACGGGGTTTTGAGATGCGCGATACTAGCGTAAATGAAAGAGGTAAACTACTGCTAAATCCATCTGCTGATCGTCAACTGTCAAGAACGAAAAAAAGGTGTAAAAAAAATGTGACAGTACTCGTTTTTCTACAGTACCGTAGGTACCGGGGGATGCTATTCTTCCTGGCCCGATGGGGGGGCCGTATACGCCTACAGGCCCAGACACACCGACCAGACGGCCGACCCTCGGCAGAAGAGGCAGTCGGACTGATCAGTCTCCCCGAGGTGGTCAAAAAAAGTTCCTCGGAACACACCGAAGAGACGAGACGTAATACGTCTCCATAACAGCAGCGGGCTAATCTGTATTGTCGCCCAAAAATGAAAACCGGCAGCGGATTGGACGAAAGCGCCACGTGGGTCTGGTTTCTCCGGAAAATTCAAAGCCAGACCGTCATGGCGGCTTCTCATATTGTACTAAAATAGTTCACAGATGGGTCATTTGAGTCCGACTGCTGATTCTACATGTCAAATCGGCCAAAATGAAGGCCGACAGCCCCTCGGGCGGACGAGGGCACGGAACACACCGAACAGACGCCAGTCGCTGACCTCGCCAGACTGTCCGACGGCCGATTATCTCTCTATGTCTCCGTGTGTTCCGGGCTTACAAGTGTTCTAGTCTGCCGCTAATTGCTGGAGCAGATGAACGCCCACCAGCACAGAAAAAGTCACAGCCTGAAGTGAGCTCCGACAGCTGACGTTATCTAACTTCAGTGCTTGTTTTAGCGGACCTCTAGAACGTCAATTAAATTAACCTTAACCAGACTGGTTCTGTGTGATAAACGACCACGGCAGAGAGAAACAGACGTAACCAAACATGCTTGCTCTCTGGGAGTTCCAGGTGAACTCATGGAAGACGGTACCGTACCCTGGCTGTTAGTCACGCTCTCCTTGCCCCCTTACAGTGACAGAAAGTTTAAAGGAAAAAAAATGAGACTGCCTCAAAAATGTTTAAATAAAAGGAATTAATGTTTAAGTATTATTGTGAATTTTTATTTTATTTTTTCCACCCCGTGGTATCGACTTTGGTATCGGGTATCGTGTACTTTTGACGGTATCGGTACTGACTACTAGATTTCTGGTATCGTGACATCCCTAATTGTGTTTGTGTCCTACTCTGTGTATTCTGGCACTTCCTCTAAAATGTCAATGACCACACAGTAACTGTCCGTAAACCGCAGCAGCAGTAAAACGATGCATCTCCTTCGTGCAGACCAAATAAACCTAACTACGGGTGTAAAGTGACCCTAGTTTTTCCTTTTCTTTATTCTTTAAATGTGTATATTTAATTCCAAAGCAGGTAAACCATTAGCGTTTAATTTGTGCTCTTTCACCAGAGGATCACGGTGCCTGCTGTGCTGAGTCACATTATCTGTTGAATAGAGCAAAGAGCCAAAAGCAGAACAGAAACCAAACTGTTGTGTGACATGGATGTAGCCATTCAGTATCATGCACGGGCGACTGTTTTATCCTGCTTTTATTGAAAGGGTTTTAACTTGCTGTATTATCTGCGGGTTCGGAAATGCCAGCGAGTCACAGAAACAGACAATCAGGAAAACACAGTTACAACTGCCAGCAAGTTATTTAGGATGACACTACCTGAGCATTGAACACATTTACAAAGACAGACTGGTGAGAAAGGCCAATAACATTGTATGGGACTACACACCCCCCCCCGGCATCTCCTTTCAAACTACTGCCATCTAGGCGTCGGTTCTGCCCTCCCCTTCTGACCAAGAACAGATCCAAATTCTCTTTTGTACCACAAGCCATAAAAGCCTTAAATCAGTCAAAATAAGATAGATATACCACGGGTGTATAGTGTAGTGTGTGATGTATGTTCTTCATGTTATGTCTGTCGGTGTCTGATGTATGGACTATTTGTTTGCGTCATATGTCTGATGTCCTGTCATGAAGTGCCTTGCGACTGTATCGCAAACCCAACTGCCCCACAGGGACAATAAAGTTACCTACTACTACTACTACTACTACTACTACTACTACTACTACAACAATAATACGAAAAGGTCAAATTGTCATCATCCGTCAAACAAAAGCAGATACAGACATTACGTAGAGCACTTCCAATCGATCAACTTTTTCCAAAGAATCCCGCAAAATATGGACATTCTTTCTATACCCTGTTTTTCTTTGCAAATTTAGTGTTTTAATTCACCGTCCACCAATGACCAATCAATGATCATCCACTGAGTAAAATCCAGGTCAATAAATTCCGGTCAATAAAAGAGAAATTTCCCATCAGACCTTTATCTCATAGATCCCCCGCACTCCTAAAAAAGCCGAGCCTGAGCCAAGACTCGCTGACCTGATCGGGTCATAAAACGGGACGCTCCCAATAGCCTGATTGGTGCTTAACAGTGCTCAGTGTTGACAACACGGTCAACAGACCTGCGCAGCAACAATACACACTAATCAATATTAGCTGATGGCCGACTGGGGAGAAGAGGAGAGGAGAGAATGATGAAATTGAAGGGGAAGGAGATAATCGTTACCAGTTCGGGCAGTAAAACAACACTCCAGCGGGAGCACGATTATTAACAACAAATATGTTCCGGTAAAACACGTTTTCGAAGTTTTGCTGACCTGATTGCTTCCATTATCCACTCAGAAATGGAGCCATCACAGCTATGAACCACGTGTCATGGAGCTAGGACTTTTTAAAGTGTGTGTGTTTTTTATTTTTTATTGAATTCGACCAATTGAGTTCACACATATCCAATCAAGAAAAGGGAGGATGGAAGAGGCAATGGCTCAAAAGTATTCACGACATAAAAAGAGCTATATAACCTCGAGGTGAATGGGAAATGCGGCTTGAAATTTGTTTTAAATTTTAAAAATGTAAAAATTTTAAAATTTTGTTGTTTTTTAAAAAAAAAAAAAAAAAAAAAAATATGTTTATGTTTTGTTGTTGTTTTTTTTTTTTTTTTTGTGTGGTGGTGCGCCGGGAGGGGGGGAAAGGGAAAAAAAAAAAAAAAAAAAAAAAAGAGGGCGGGAGGGAAATTTCTGCCCACAACAAAACAAAAAAAAAAAAAAAAAAAAAAAAAAAAAAAAAAAAAAAAAAAAAAAAAACAAAAAAAAAACAAACACACACATTTATTGACTTGACCTTTCTCTTGGTGTAGGAAGCAGTCCAATTGGGTTTGACCCAGACGCTTTACAAAAGGCAAACTAATGAAGACTTTGTGAAAGGCAGATTGATTTTTCTCTCCCTCCCTTCATTACATCAATTGCCCGCCTCAATACAACAGGCAGGAGAGGAGGCAGGCAGCGGCAGCGGCAGCAGCAGAGCTTAAGCTCATCGCTCATTTGTTTAACAAGTTGGCAGAGACGAGGACTGAACAGCAGAGAAATGCACCCTGTGCTCCATTCAAATGACTTGGGTTGAAGGCACGGGGAATAACTACAGAATAAGAATAGCCCGGTTTGAGAGGACATCTGTAAACTGCCCATTCTGGCTGTTTGACAGAAACAAATGAAAAAGCTTTTACGTCTCCTCGTGCACATTATTACAGCTTGAACCATTTTAATAAACGCTTCCGTGACACCGCCGTTGAAATTGGGAGTACGAAACCGTTTCCAGGACAGAAACTGGCCCAAATGACTTCAGCCTCCATCAACCGAGCCTTTCCACTTACTGCAAGTATGGATGGTAGTTTTCATAACTACCTATCGATTTACAGTAAAACATATCAGAAAAGACAGTTCTCCGTAGTCCAGGGTGACTTATGTCCGACTAACCTTCTATCCAAAACCATTTTGTTTTTTTAATCATAGGACACAAAAAAAAGAAAAAGTTTTTTTTTTTTTTTACTGAAAGAAAAAAGCTCTAATCCATGTTAAGTGTTGGATGTCCATAAATCAACCAGGAGAATCAATGTCTGCTAATTCAATCACATTTACAATACCAATAAATGGAGGCAATAATAAATTACATTTACACTGCACCCACCCTCTTAACCAGCATACCGCGGCTTTATCCAGTTCCACACTTCATTTTTACTCTCCATTCCACTCCAATACTATACTAGCAATTATTTGCACGGTCGAATAATCTGTCGGTTATTTTCTCGATTTATCGATTAGTTGGTTGGTCTGAAAAATGTTTTGTCCGCAACATCCAGTTTACTGTCACAGAGTAGTGAAGAACCTAGAAAATATTCACATTTAGGAAGCTGGAAAATGTGAAAAATGACTCAAACTGATTCATCAATTATCTAATAATTAATCTTTCCAGCTTTACACTCAAAACATAAAAATGGAAGCCCTAGAATCCAAACTCTAAATCAAACCCCTTCAGTTCCCTCTATTCTATGGTATTTCTTCTTGCCATATTCAAAGTGCCCCAATATTTTCTTGGTAGTGATATTTAAACTTGTGATAATGTAATAATTATACCACGTCTCCACTACAAAGTGGACCAAATTAGATTCGCTCCACTCCAGAGTAATTAAGCCACACATTAAAAAAGGGATAATAAAGTTGCCATGGCATTTTCTAATCTTTTACGCTAATTTATTACCTAAAAAAATACCTGGATGGTCCCAGCCATAATGACTGCTCAATTACTAAATTCAGTTCACAATGTTTGGACTCTTGTTTGCTCACTGCAAAAAGTCTTACAAGTTGCAGTCCAGTCATTTTTACAAAACAAGCCTTTTCTCTGTGGCTGTATTTTTGTCCCAGACATACTGTAAGAGATATCGTCTGGTGAAGTTCCCAGCTGGAAGCTTATGTGGCGTGCTCCTCTATTTTAACAGCTGGGCAGCATCTTCTTTAGCCAGCTAAAACAGTTTAAGAGTCTTCCATTTGTTACTATTAGTGCAGTGGTGGGGAGAAGCCTTTTCTTTGTGGAACAGATCAGTTCAATCCTAATCTTTACTTTTCAGAAGGGCAGATGTGGCTTTTTGAGGCAGTTTAAAAAAAAAGGACACCAGCAGCTTCTCAGGGGAGGGGTGGGGGGGGGATTTCAGCTACAGTAAGCTTGAGAATTTGATGCGAGTGTGTGGGTTTTGTCGGATCATTTGTAAAAATGAAATGCAGATCCTGGTTGTTATCGGTGTCTTGCAGTCTCATGAAAGACAAATAATCGTATGAACTCTGTCCTCTGCAATGCCAAATCTGCAACAATACCTAAAAGTCCGAAGAGGGAACCCAATAAGCGGTCTCTTGAACGTCAACAACCTACCCTGCGGTGGTACAAACACAGATCACAGGCTATGCAAGTAGCCCCAGTGGGTCATGGATGCCTTGCTGAGTTTATAAATATGACCATTAAAGTAAAGACACCATTTAGAGAGGGTAGCGTGAGGGCACCGGCTTCAGGTGTTAGGAAATGTAACCTGTGGGAGGACATGATACCACGGCCTTGGTATTGTGCGTGCTGACTCACCGGCGTGGCTTACTGGCTCACTCAAAACAGGAACATAACCTTTTATTAATCGTATTGGACATACTAGCATTTTCCTGCTATGACGAGATAAAATGTCTGGCATGAGAAGAGCCAGTGGCATCGGAAAAAGACACAAAAGGCAACAGTTGGACAGAAAGGTGCGGGGGTTTGCTCCGTTTAGTGCCACAGGGCTTCTTCGACCATGGCTGTTTGTGTTGGAAGACTCATGTTCACAGGTTATAATGGTCCACATCAAGTGAGAATTTCACCCTGTGGCTATGAAAACAGGTGTTGAGCGTATAATAGACTGTCTGAAGAGAGAGAGAGAGAGAGAGAGAGAGAGAGAGAGAGAGAGAGAGAGAGTGGGTGTGTGTGTGTGTGTGTGTGTGTGTGTGTGTGTGTGTGATTATGGCAGCACTGATGCGTTAGATGCTGATAATGTTCTTTTATTTGAAATCAGATCTTGTCCATCCAGAGTGTTCCACCTCTGATGTGATGGATGTAGGACTGATTTAATCCTACAGTGGTTTGCTATGGAGTCTGAATTGAATTTATTCAGACATTACAACAACAACAATAATACAACGATTACTTTCGACACAACGCTTTCAATAGCCTTTGGAGCCTCTTTGTGTCTTCATTGTCGACCTTTCTATTTGTCAACTTAATGACTGCATGTCGGACACGATATTTCCAATTGAGTTCACAGAATGCACACTTTCATAAACCCTGCATATCAAGTCCATTTTAGTGAATGATTATCAAAATATGTAGTATCCAACTGTGCATAATGACCAGTATTACAACGCGCACACGCACTCGCACATTGTTCCGCGAGTGTGTTAGAGTGGCTGCGGAATGCAGGCTGAATAATTTAGTTTGTGTGCTTGGCTTGCCTCTCTCGCCCCGGTAAATTGAACTGGGCACACAACCTCACACAGCCAACGCATGTGTCTGGGAGAAATGAGGAAAACATACCACATCAAAACTGGAGTTCAAACCACTGGGGGGAAAGCACAGAGGGGACAAAGAAGAGGTGGTGTACTTTGACTCACCTGTCAACCTTGATGTTATAGAACAAACTGCAGTTTTAACATGAATTAAAATGTGTGCGTGTGTGTGTGTGTGTGTATGTATGGGGGTTTAGATGCTTTTTAGGTTTCAGTGTCATCCGAGTTGTGATTTGTGATTAGCCTAATAGGTTAAGAGCACTCTCCACAAATTGCAATGTTGTTTTGCAAGAGAGAAGGAAAAGGTTTTAAGTAAGGTAACTTAAAGGGAGAATGTGGTGAGTCAATTTTAAGTATAGGGGAACAATAGTGACAGCGGTGGATGAGTTCTAGAGCAACATAAAAGCTTCTTAGAAAGAGAAACAAAGCAGTAACACCAAATGACTTTTTATAATGCCAAAACAAGAGAGCGAACATGGAGTTATGGCCGTGTGGTCATTAAACTTGGCATTCACTGAGATGCTAATGCACTCGGGCCCGCTGCACTCACTTTGTTAGACATTTATACAGAGGGGGGCGTGGATTTTTAAAAAGCAATCTTTTTTGTTTCTTTCCCCACTGGAGTTGAAGTGTGTCCTCAGTAAATGTTTTGGAATGTCCTTTGTTCATTAAACAGATATTTCGGTTTCAGCAGGACTGCATTCGGACTTTACTTCTGATCTTGCTGATCGTGCACAAATTCCACCACTATACTGCAACTTTCAGGCTCTCTATCACTTGCAGAGCGTGCCCAGAGGACAGGCCCCATTTGCTGATTGTGTAATTACCTGCAACCTTAGTAAATCAGACCCTAATTACTGGAGAACTGCTAACGCAACTGAAGGAAATGCCGCTCAAGTATGTAAACCTTGACTCGAGCTCACGCTGTCCTCTTGCTCAATTTGCCTGTCGATTTGTAAGAAGATGTAGACCTTAACCATGTGTCAAGCAGACAACGTGACGATGAGCGACCCTAGACAGTAGGTAGTATCCATGTTCATATATCTGATGGACCAAATTAGAAATTCTCAATGAAACATAAACATTATGACCAAGTTGTTATTTTTTTTTTGTTTGTTTATAAAGAAATGGTGGTTTTGTTGCATGAATGATGCTGGTGCACGTGATGTCAGGATGCTTCGTATTCCAACACTGCTCCAACAGAGAGAAAATAAGAACTTTATGGTCCTTAAATCTCCCATCTTACCATGAGATTATCATCAGATCCTTAGCTGATACAATATGCAGGATGGAGAGCCTGCAGTGTTAAAACGCTCGTCCGCAGATGGAAAAAGGAGAAAAGTGGAGATTGAAAAATAAATGGAGTATGTGACTGACGGCCTATGATTCTGGGTATTAGACTGAATTGGATTAGGGCGAGAGAATCAGCCGACCGTGACCCCCGGAGTGCTTGGGACACGTTAATATTAAATATCCAGGAGAATTTTCCTCCATGTCCATCGGTGGGCTACAAGGCTTGGTCACAAAATACTTCATCGCCTCTGAAGGCTCGCAGCCTGAAGGGTTTCCAAATCCAAAACCAGCTCAAGCTTTTGAAAGCAGCCAGCCTGTTTGTGCCAACACTTAGAAGCTTGTATTTGACAAAACATAAATTGGCGACTTGTTGACAGGATGTGAAGTGGCAAATTTCGGTCTTTGGCCTTTGCACGGGCCGTGAGCAAACGTCACAGATGTGCCTTTGCAAGTGTAGCCAGGTGGGCCAACTTCAAAACACACCACCGAATGAACAGAAGACCCGAGTCTATGGTAACATAAACCTGAATAGGAAAATATGACAGGCCAATGATACACAAAGAGCTCGTCTCAAATGACAGATGTGGGCATAATGGTTTGAATTTTGGCTCACATCCCAGGTAATGTCAATAGGAGAAAAACATCCATTTGGGAATGTTTTCATACTCTTCCCACAAATAAGACCTTAATAATAAAAAAATAAATAAAATAAAATAAAAAAAAAACATTTTAAAATAGATTTGGCTGCCCACCCGACACATTTAAGTAGATTTTCGGGGAATTTTTGAGTTATTATTTATCTTTACATTGACAAGTCTGTATGTAAACGCAGGTGGAAGTGAGGAAAAGTCTCCCAGAATGATGTATTCACACGCAGTCATAAGTTAGCTGTAAATTCTGTCGTTTTGCAGCAGACTATCAATGTTCTCTGCTATCTGCGTTTACAGTGCTATTTAAACCGATAGATCAGTCTGCAGTACAGCAAATAAAAACACCTCCAATATGCTTCAGTATCACAAGACAACATATCACAATATTGTTGTTTTGTGTCCTACCCCTAATATACAAGTTATTGACTTTGAACAATATACAGTAGAGTATGTTAACTCCTCTAATCGAGACAAGTAACACTACTAAACTGTCTCTACCTTAGCAAGTGCTAATACAGCCCTAATTGTCCTCCTCCACCTCCCCCCTTTCCTGTCAGCAACATACTTTAATTCTCTCTCCGGTCCCGCAACACATCCAGCAACACAGGTCTTGTGTGAGAACAGACAATAACAAATTCCTTCACGTTGAGATCGGTTGGCCAAATATTAACATGCTCGTGCTGCAACTTGTTGCCTATGGCATTAAGAATCATAAAGGTGGAGTCTCTTTACTTGGCTCCTGTCTAGCTTTGTGTGCCACATGAGGACAGGTTAACTAAGGCTGCCCTAGGAAGCATCTAGTGATTTATGGCGCCTACCCACTGCTAGTACCAGCTCTACCGTTGCAGATTTAGTACCACCTCATGCGTGAGGCGAGTGTGGCTGGCTGTCATAGCGACGCCACAGGAAACTGCTGTGACCTAACATCGCACGCACACACGCACACGCACGCACACGCACACGCACGCGCACACGCACACGCACGCGCACACACACACACACACACACACACACACACACACACACACACACACACACACACACACACACCACGTCAAAGGTGTGTTGTTTTTGACTCTCAGCATGCAGCCAGAAGACAAATTTTGTTTCAAAAGAAGCTGGAGGCAGCCGTGGCGCCCCCCCCGGCAACATTTCTGCCCCCCACGGTATTAGAAATAGGGCTGCATTGTTAGAGTGCATGTCGGAGAATAGCGCGGACACGCGCTTCACACCGCGAAGCCGCAGAGAAAGAGAGAAAGGAAAAAGAGACGCTGTCTGGATGACAAGCCAGTTGAGATTGTGTGTGTGTACGATGTCCTTAAGAACTGTAAATCATATAACTTATGGTGTCAGTTCATCGTTAGCTGGTGATTTCGTTGTTTGTATTCTTCACCTGCGAGCTAAATTGCACGTAGCTGTTGATTCGATATAATAGCGATTGCTTGACGCCTTGCTCACGTTTGTATTTTAGGTGCATTATTTAAATGCTGAAGTAGTGACACTGCATTAAGATAATGTAATTAATAGTGGGTTTATTGTTATTTGCTACAGAATGCTTAGCCTATATGTCAAGATCAAGGTTGGCCTATATAGTAACTAAAAAAATACAGTTCAATAACAGAAAATATGCCTCATTGTGTGTGTGAATAAATATAGTTGTTTGTGTTGCAGCGAAGTGTCAGTTCTGTTTCATTGTGTGTGCTTTTTTTTTTTTTTTTTTTTTTTTGTGTGTGTGTGTGTGTGTGTGTGTGTGTGTGTGTGTGGGGTCGAGGAGAGTCGAGCAGGTACCATGTAATGGAAACACGCCATTAGTTTATATTGATGCTTAGGGCTGGGTACCAAACTTTGATACTTTCAGGCACCGATCGAATTACCTCCGTAGTATTGAGAATGCCTTGTCATTCAATGCCAAATTCAGATACCTAAGGAGTGTAATGGAAAATCACATATTTGTCTTTTAACATATCCTACCACTGACGTTTTTTAGTGTTTAGCTGTGTGAACTTTTTACCCCTATTTGATGTACGGTCCTAACTTTATAGCCTAACTTTATTCTTCTGTTTATCTAAAGTGCAGAGACTGGCTTTTCTCTACCTCCCATTTCGGTCCCAGATCAGATGGACTGATAGTCAGAAGGGCTGTTCATTTGACCCCCTCCCTCTTTCTGTCAGCTTGTTAGAGGGTTAATGAGCAAGTGATTCTCCGAGGCTCTTTGTTCATTCTCTCAGACTCTCATGATGAACTGAACCTTCTTTGCGCAAAGAATATATACTTAAAAGACTTTGTTGGATGAAGCCTCATTTCAGATCTCGCCTAGGTATTAGGATTTCTACCACAGGAGTAAATCTCATCAGTGACAATAAGCCAATAAGCACGCAGCATGCTTCTACCAAGATCTAATAATGCTAGTGAGTGGCTGTCTACACATCGTAGAGGCATGCAGGTAAAACTCTACGCACAGAGACGGGGCTCACATGTGTGTGTTGTTGTATTTTCAGAGGTTTGACTACAGTGTGCATCACATAGGTGTAAAGGAGCTAAAAAATTAAAATTAGTACCGTAATGTGTAATTCGATTCAATTTTATTTATAGTATCAAATCATAACAAGAGTTATCTCAGGACACTTAACAAATAGAGTTGGTCTGGACCACACTCTAAAATTTACAAAGACCCAACAATTCCAGTAATGTCATCTCTTTTTGTTAAAATGGATTTTATGAAATTGGTATCGAAAAAAAGGATTGTTGAGGAACCGGTATCGTAAACGTTTAACCGATACCCAGCCCTACTGATGTTTCTTTTGTAGTTAAAGTTCAAGCTTAAATGTATTTGTCATTACAACTTTTGTATAAATTTGACTAAACACTGTTCCTCCTCCCTTTATCTTTAAACTGAATTACAATTTGTTCTGGTTTCACGTTGTTCTATGCTAACTGTGTTCATTCTTCAATATAACACATGATACTGAAGCGATAGTAAATCTAATGACTAACCTCTGCTGAACGCTAATGAGCTAACAGGGTGTTAGCTCTGAGCAAGACAAGACAAATTGCACCTCCCGGCCTACCTAATCCAACGGCTAGGACAAATGCACAAGGCATGGTCCTTAATGGCAACACCGGCCAATACATTTTTCATGTGTGTTCACCCAATGACCCACGAGGCTGAGAGGCCGCTCTGCTCAGCATACATTATACACTGCAATCCCACTGTAGACTGCTAATGATCCAAAAAGCTACAGTATGCACATACCTTGTCTGAACCCAGACTGGAACCCTGTGAGGCATCTCATTCTTCTCTCCCATGCTCTTGAATTCTAGTTTGTATTTTTCTGAATGAAAATACTGTACATTTTCCGTATTAGAAATGGCTGGGTTGAAAGCGGGGATCTGATTATCTCTCATACACTTCCTGCCGATGTTTCCCAATAAAAAAAACGTGTAGCAAAGGGAAAGGGACTGTGCCCTCTGAACTGCTGGAAGTGTGTTAATGTGAAACAGATGGCGAAAGAGTGGAGCAAATTAACACCGTAAATAGAGGCAGAAAATAGGAAGGTTTCCCACTAAAATATGATCAAACTCACATAAGTAGATTTTCAAATCCCGTCTCTAATAATGCCCCCTTTTGAATCAAAGTTATCTCTTAAGTTGCTGTAAATAAAAGGCTGTAGCCACTATGTAGGAACTTATTGTAAGAGCCTAAAAGCATTCTAATAAAAATAAAAGGACTCAAGTTTCGAAGACAAAAAGAGAAAGTGAGTAAAACAGAAAGAAAATTAGTGTGTGAAAAAAGAGAAGGAGAAACCAAATCAGGGGGCACTCATAACTGCCTGGTGCACCAAATAAAACCTGGCTTCACATTTGTAGAGCTACTGGAATTTGTCAATAGGCAGCTGGCCACAGCAAGGGAGAGGAAGAGAACACACACACACACACACACTCACTCACACACACTCAAACACACTCAAACACAGAAATCCAGGTCCATAATCAAGTGCAGACCAAAACCTGTGGCGTATTGATAGGATTCGGTAAAGAAAAGCAAAGCTCCAAAGCTCACCTTTAGCTGAAAATGTCAGACTGTATACAGGAGGTCTGAGCGGGGAACATATAAAATCTAACACAACAAGACTTCCCTTTGCCCAACCCCAAAAAAATCTATTTTGTGATGTTGGGCTAGCAGTACAACATGTCTCTATTTGGACTTGCTCTTTGATAGTTTAAGTGCATGTCCAGCAGTTTATGTTTGGCTGCTGTAGATGGTTGGCTTACTATGAGATCTTAGAAGCTTAAAAACAAGCTTTAAGTGGAAGGGAGACTGGACTGAAGCATCAAACGCAGGTGGTTGTAATGGTGTGTGGAGGGAGCCTGAAGGGTTATTGATGACTTGTTATTGACATTTCATTTAGCTAGCCTTTTTCAGGCACTAATTTCAAAATCAGTCTGACTGACTGATCATACTTCCATCGGATGACCGAAGGCACGTTTCAAACCTCCGCGGGCCACCTGGCACCTTCATGCATCACAACACACAAAATTAAGCTTAAGGCAAAAATGCACTTAACCCTTGCGTTGACTTCGGGTCAAATTGACCAGTTTTCAATTTTTGTTTTATATCAGAAAATATGAGACGTAGAAATAAGCGCCGAAAATGTGTAGAAGAAAAATTTTACAATTTAAAACGGTGGAAAAAGCTAAAACAAACAAAGAAAGTTTTTTTCAAGGTTGACAACAGACCGCTAATTCCCTACTGTTGACATTGTAGAGATAACACTATACAATTCTCAGCATCCCAAAATTTGGACATCCAAAAACGATTTTGACAGGGGGTTACAATGTATACCACTTGTATGCAACAAGTGGTATACAGACAAAAAAATCTTGAAAAACTCTAAAGTATACCTTGACATTATATACATGTTCCCAAAATCAAAAAATGAATGTAAACCCCTTAAGGAGATTATTTTTAAATACAGTATGCTTAACTATAGGCATACATTCTTCTACATTCTTAATAATCATGATAGTGAGGCTTAGCTTTCTGCAAAGTACTGCAGAAAACCCAGCGAGACAGTATGTGTGTGCTTTTCATTTGGTATCTTGTACATGTACAGTATAGTCCGACGTGTTAGCTTGAACAGTTTCCCATCCACGCTTTGAGGCTTGCTCGTGCCTTGACCTATAGCACAAGTACTATGTAATAGTTCTAATAATGAATCCATCTAATTTATTTTGCTCTGTGCACTTCCAAATCAATGCACAATGACTATGCATGAGCAGGAGCAAAGCTGGGATAGATCCAGTAGACCCAGTAACAGCAGTAAAGCGCTGGATGTACCTCGGAGATGGATACGGTCCATGGACAATAAAGCTTAATATACCCCCATCTAAAGGCCTGTGGTGTGTGGGATGCTGGGGCTTGCCTCTGGCTATGGATGGACTCTGCAAAGTCTACAAGACACACACATACACATACACGTATAGACAAATACATGCACTGACAGTTTATGTGTATGCAAAATGACCCCATCAGTCACTCTGGAGTCTATATTCCCTCCTTGAGAGCCAGGAGGCAACAAACGTAAGACCCAGAATGAGTCCATTCATCCTCCTCCCCCGGTACAACCCCGAAACTCAACCAGTGGACCAATCCATCCACACTGACTTTCTAAGAGCCGTGCTTTAACAATCCATATTAATATATGGATTTAAAATATCTAAAGCCTCGCGGGCCATCCACTAGGACTATATATTTACAGTGACTTTATTACTCTTTACAATATTCATTACCTGGATCTTATACTCTGAGCCAGTGTACTGGCCTTGGGCTACAGGTACAGCATGATTTGTCTTCACGGGGGGGGACATCCTGATATATTACAGTAGCAATTTCCAATTTATAACATCGACCATTTACATTCAGTGCGTCAGCCAAATGTTTGCTGTGAAAGTCTCCTTCAATCTCATCCCTCATGAATGTATTAGAATGGTGGAATTTTCCTATTAAATGTTTCCCCTGACCAAAACATTACTGAAAATATTAACAAATTTAGTGAGAAAAGATTTAAGGGGAGAGCTCATCTGCGTTGTTATTAAAAATGTATATCTCCAGCAGTGGAGAACAGCCTCTCTGCTGCAATGTTCGAACCAGGGGAAGCCATTGTTATCCAAAACACCGTACAGGTCTTTCGAAATTAAAAACGACTATGAATCGAGTTGTTTCCCACACCCGTGCACATAACTGCTCGTACCATTTAAACTAGAAAATGAGCTCATACCCCAACCACTGTAGTCAAAGCACATGCTTTCCATAAAGTAAAAACAAAACAGCTGTTAACGTCACTGATTCTGGAGGTTTTAAGATTCTCTTCATAGTAGAGATGCACCGATAGACCGGCCGGTGACCGGAATTGGCCGGTTTTCACGTGCTCGGCCATGACCGGCGACCGGCAGGTCAGTCTGACATACGCCGATTTCATGCCAGTCAATGCTACAGTTAACTGACAACATAAGTTATACGAGTTACAGTTCTCAAGGACGCACGCACACACGGACGCGACAGCACACTCTTTTTCCTTTCTCTCAACTTTTCCGCTGTGTTTCCGCTCTATTTTATAGTGATCCATTATCTGTTCAAAAAATGTCGATGTTCTGTGCAAAATGTTCTATTAAAGAAAAGATAGAAAATAAATATTTGTGTGTTAGAAGTGGTTAGAAAAAATGAAATCGGAATCGGCTAAAATCGGTATCGGCTGGCCTAACTCAAAGAAAATCGGAATCGGCCTAGAAAGTTATAATCGGTGCATCTCTACTTCATAGTGAACAGTGCAGTAGTCAATTTGTCTTTTGTGATTTGTGTTAATTTAGAAAAGAAGTAGTAAACCAGACGCTACTCTCCCTTATGTTCTCTGCAAAGGGGTTAAACCTCATGATACCACCAGAACAGTTGTGACACCTTTTGATTTAACTAAAATGGGCAAGTATGCAAAGACCGAGTACAGATGTTCTAAAAGTTGAGAGCAGTCTGAAGACGAACGTTCCTCCTTTAATCAAATCATGAAAACCTTTTTTTTTTAAAGATTATTTTTTGGGGCTTTTCCCTTTATTATAGTGACAGTGCATAGACATGAAAGGTGGGAGAGAGATGGGGGATGACACGCAGCAAAGGGCCGCAGGTCGGATTCGAACCCGGGCCGCTGCGGGACTGCGGGTGAGCTAGAGGCCGCCCCATCATGAAAACATATTTGAAGAATTACATTTCTTTCCGTACTTACATTAGCCATTTCTATTCTCCTTGGGCTCTTGTTGAGATTAAAAAGTTCCACATAAATGCAGCGATTGATGACTTCGCTATACCTTCGCTACAATTAGCATCGGAAATAAACACGGCGTCCGTTGTGAGACTGAAAGGAGTTCTCTGTCTACATTATCATTCACAGGTACATTCATGTACATACTGTGCAGGAAGCAGCAGTCCTGGTCATTAGCAACAGCTATTATAGCCATTAGACAATTAAAGAAAGCACAGGGGGCAGCAGTAACTCTGACACACACGTCTGGTTTCCACTCTGAAAACAAAGAAGAAGAAGTGGGACCAGGGAACCAGAGGCAATTAGTTTAAATGGTTGATAGTGAAAAAGGACTTATAGGCTGCCGAGTTAGCCTGAAAAAAAAGAGGCCGAAAGAGACAAAAACAGAGAATTTCCTTTCAGGCTCTAAAAAGGCTGGCAGCGGCAAAATGGCTTGTTTGGTGAAACGTATGCACGCTTGCAGAGAGGCACCCACACATGCACGCAAGAGTAGGAAAACAATGGTGTTGGGAGTGGGCAAAAATAACTAAACTGTATCCTGAAGACAGCCAAGCAGAAAAGGAGAGAGGAGAAGCAGGGAGAGAAGGAACACAAAAGTGAGGATGAAGAAGAGGGAAGGGAGGAGAAAAAAGGGGAGGAAAGAAGAAAAGAAAGGGGGGAGGAAATGACAGGCATGTAGAGATGTAAGGGGAGAGATGGAAGATTAAGGTTTCATCTTTGCTCGACGGCTGCTAATCCACAGCTCCCTGAACAGCGCGCGCGCGAGTGTGCGTGCACGTGTGCGTGTGTGTGTGTGTGTGTAGTTTCCTCTTTGTAAGTGTGTTTGTGCATTTCAAAGAAGCACAGAGGCTGACAGCGGTGACGGGCTGACAGGGTGTTAAGTGATTGTCCTTTAAAGATGGTGAGCTGAAAGGAGTAAATACTGCAAACACCTTATGGCTAGTCAAATGCTCATTTGCATCACATCTGCATACTTAAGCAGCAACAAGCTTCACCTCATCACACACACACACACACACACACACACACACACACACACACACACACACACACACACACACACACACACACACACACACACACACACACACACACACACACACACACACACACACACACACACACACACACAACGAGCCAGATAGGACAGCAGCGGTTGCTCAGAGCATAGAAGGTGAGTCTGTATGTATTAATTAGCAACAAATCTGTCATATTTAAAAAAATAAGAGCCTCAGCTGTGGTTTTTAGAGCAATTCCAGGTTTCCCCAGGGTCACTGAGGGGGGGTCCAGGTCCCCGGTATATAGTGTAATAGATTACATGTGTAATTTTAGTTTAACTGAATGAAGATTTCAAATCAACCAATGCATTTGACACAGTCATTTGCCTCACTTACTCTTAAGTAGAGATGCATTTTGATACCAGCATTCTGTTTTTCCCCAATTTAAACTTTGTTAACCTGACTGTGGAAATCATTGGGATCACTTTTATTTGAAGGTAACATGGAGCCAAGAATTGTGGTGGAACTAAGACCCGAATCTGGCAGCCCACTGCAACTTAATGGATAAAACGGATAGCAAAAAAAAAAGAATAAAACATTCTATAAAGGATAAAAGAAATCAGTATTTTATGTGGATCTGTGGCATCTGGTTGATACTTGATCCACCGAATGGATAACAAGGAGTAGTTCCCATAGTTTTTCCAGTAGTACTGTTATTAAGCATCCTGAACAGGCAAGATCAAGTGTCAAAATTAGAATAGGTAATGAGTATAGAAATCTGTTGGGCAAGCCAAGAGGTAACTGGATTCAATGTGCACACAGGAGACATTTCTGCTGTTAAAGTGCCCATATTATGAAAAAAACACTTTTTCTGGTATTTGGGGTGTTCTTTTGTGTCTCTGGTGCTTCCACACACATACAAACTTTGAAACAAATCCATCCATGCTGTTTTGAGTGAGATAAGGTTTCTGAATGTGTTCTGCCTTCAGTCTCCTGGTGAGCTGTTCAAAATCGGCTCGGACTGTGACGTCACAATCCGAAACGAGGTGGCTAACCGCAACCGTTAGCTCGTAGCGTTAGCATGCTAATGCTAACACTAGCATGGTACCTCGTTCTCAATAGCAAAGCACTGCTACAACACACACAAGTTCACCATAATCTACAAAAGAACTACTTACATGTGCTCCCTCATTTAGAAGTCTCCCAGCTAATCCTGCCTTGTAACTGACCAAAGTTGGAGAAACAGCCTGTCTTTTACTTCTAAGGAGCTAGCTAGCTGACATGATCTACATCTGAACTACTGAGCATGTGCGAGTGCAATCAAAGATAGTACAGAAGAAGGAGAAGAAAAGAGGTCTCACTCTGTAGCTAAAACAGAAACCAGGTGAAAAGAGGATCTACAGCAGTGAGAGAGAGCTGTGCAGTACAACTAAATGATGGTGTTTTTTGAAAATTAAACCATGTAAACCTATTCTGGTACAACCTTAAAATACAATTATGAACCTGAAAATGAGTATAATATGGGCGCTTTAAGGGTCTCCTCTGTGATTGTGATATGTATGTAACTTCACAACTTTCCAAAACCAAGTTGGACCAACACCATCATTTTTAAGTTTGTTATTGCCATTTTTCTCAAGAGCTCAATGGTCTGGTTTCAAATCAATTCAATTTTATTTATAGTATCAAATCATAACAAGAGTTATCTCAAGACACCTTACCACACTCTATAATTTACAAA
This sequence comes from Perca fluviatilis, assembly GCF_010015445.1. Taxonomy (NCBI): domain Eukaryota; kingdom Metazoa; phylum Chordata; class Actinopteri; order Perciformes; family Percidae; genus Perca; species Perca fluviatilis. Next base: position 28,011,327 of record NC_053129.1, on the reverse strand, counting down.
GACCCAACAATTCCAGTAATTCCCCCAAGAGCAAGCATTTAGTGCGACAGTGGCGAAAAAAAAACTCCCTTATAGGAAGAAACCTCGGTCGGTAAGAAAAACTTCCTTAAGGAAGAAACCTGGGACAGACCCAGGCTCTTGGTAGGTGGTGTCTGACGGTGCCGGTTGGGGCTGTGATAAACAGTGGCGTAATAGTCACAATAAAGATAAAGGAACGGTGACTAGAAATAGTAGTAGTTCATGGCATAGCAGGGCGTTACACACCAGTTAGACTCAAATCCAGCACATATACTGTTACCAGTTTCATAAAGGAAGTGTGAATAATATGACGCAGCAGGTCTACCGAGCGTGTAACCTATTCATATACTCTCACAGATTCATTTCTGCTTATAAATGCTTAGAAACTCCAGTGAGCAAAGGCTAATTCCAGAAGTACACTGCAATTACACAGAATCTAATGACATATTTACCAAAGAAAGTTCAGTTCCACTTGTGTTCTAGGGCTGCTCCATTATGGAAAAAATAGTAATCACGATTATTTTGGTCAATATTGAAATCACGATTATTTGACACGATTACTCATTAACATTTGGATATGATGGATAGTGTCCAGGGTATAAGCTGTTCGTGTCCTTTATCTCACAGAAAGAGTCTTTGGATCAGAATAAAATCTGTTTTACTACTGAGTCGGTTCAGCTTTACAGATATCACACATAACGTTACACCGCTAATGAACAGTTCCACAGACATAACACAGTGTGCATCTCACATCACACGTTCACTCACTATGACCACTACTACTGGCATTACGAAACATTGGGCCAAAATATCAACAATAATGTCGCCGTCAGTGGGCTTATTTGCTAGCTAACCGTAGGAAAAATCCAGCACATAGACGTACCACATAGATTTTTCCTAAGAGTATTTTTCCTTAGAGTAACGTTACGTGAAACAGGTGATTTAACGTCCCTGCTCATTTACATACAGTTCAACAACAAAACTAAATGCTGAGGAAACATTACTATGTTTTTTCATGTTGTTTTTCAGCAGTATGCCTATGCACCCCCACTAAGCTGGAAAAGGTTTTAAACAGTAAGTGAATACAGCGCGTCGGGGTAATACAACGTAGACTACAGCAGAGGGACCGCAGGGTTAGCTAACGTTAGCTGTTCCCAGACAACGGAGTTGGTTTTGCCTTTTTTTGCTCACCAAACGCTGCTGCCATCTTTACTCGCGCTGAGTTTTTAAATTCCAGCGGATGATATGCACAGCACACGACTTGCCTCCCTGACTGGCTTCGGGAGGGGCGGATGTGCGCATGCGCGTGTGTTTCAGAACACAAGACAAAATAAGAGTGTTCTTGCAAAACAAAACATGGCAAAATAATCGTTTTTTCTCGATTATACTATTTTGGTGATCATTGGGAGCCAAAATCGAAATTTAAATCAAAATTCAATTAATTGCACAGCCGTATCACATTCTCATATAGGTCGCCCATTAACTTATTCAGACTGTGACTGCTAACAAGGGTTTTGCAGTCACAGTCTTTCACAATGGGTGAAATTGGGGGGTAAAGTTAAAAAATAAATAAAAACAATCATGTCACCATGCCAATTCCTTGAAGGGAAAACATTGCTCCAAATATGATATATGATATGATATGATGTGATATGTTCCAGGGGTGCTATGTATGGTAACAATCCTGAAATGTAATCTACTCCAAGCTACAAAGAAACACGTTACTACTACCAAAGAAGACAGAAGTTTACGGTGTCAAATAACGCAGGTGTTCTAGCATCCAGCATCCAGCCTGCGGCCCCGTCCACACGTACCAAAACGATCTTTTTTTACCCGTCTTCCCTGGATTCGTTTCAAGAATAGTTGCGTCCAAACGAATCCACTTGTAAATGACTCAATACGCTACTTCATAGTCCAGGCCTATAGGCGGCGCTGTTTCTGCTACAGAAATTCACCAAAAAACGGAGAAGAAGAGCATAGTCACTTCCACTTCCCATCATAACATGACTAGCTAGATTATCATTTTCTCTTAATACATCCGTGGACTATAATAACTTTCACCACTGCTCATTTTATAAAGGCTGCCGCAAGAAAATGTCTTTGTTTACGTTGTATAATGTGCTGTTGGATTGCTTTTTATTTTGCATGATTGTGCAGCGCTAGCAGCGAGCTAACGTTAGCGCGCTAACGTTCGCTAGCTCTAACATCGGCAGTCAAACAAACATCAATGATCCATGAATGATGTCTTTTTAATAATCTATACGTTTTTCTTGCAGTAGCCTTTCTACAATAAGCCGTGGTAAAAGTTACTATAATCCGTTCAGGGAGTTGATAAGCAGACAGATTAGCTAGCTAGTTGATAAATTGTCTACTTCCACTTTATAAACAGATAGCCATAGCAGCTAACGTTAACGTTACTTCGCTGCTGGAGCGGTCAGCTGCTTTAGCGATGTTTAACGTTGGCTACATAACGTTAGCAATATATCTTGTGTAGAATCCAGAGGGAAGGGTCAGGGAGCAGAGACACAGTATTTAGATGAAGTGAGCTGGTTTGACCATGGAGACGGGACATGCTCGCTTAGCTTCACCGCAGTTGTGTGCGTCAGCGGCCGTGGGAGAGGGTGTAAAAGAGGGGTGTGGCGATGACATCATCAATAGGGATTCATATTTACCATCCATACGAAGCCAAACGAAGCCAAACAAGAGCCGTTTTCGGATTTTTTCACCCTGAGACCAGGTTTCGAAAAAGTGCGTTTTCAGGCAGTGCGTTTCCAGGATTCGTCTGGACGGTCGGCCCAAACGATGCAAAACATGTGCGTTTGCACAAAAAAACGTTTCCGTGTGGACGGCCCCTGTATCTACCTTGATTTTTGTACCCCTCCCCCCCACACACACACTGCTCTCGCCTCCAAAGACTGCAAAGAGGAGGGGTTCTCCAGAGAGACTCTGATTAGAAGCAGACAAACAGATTTAGCTGATTGTGGTGGTCACTCACAACAAGCCCTTTATCCTTCACAGAGCACCCCTGCAGCCCGTCCTCTGCTCATCACATACACAACACTCACCCACTGAGACCACAACACGGCGGGGCAGATCCCTGGATAACGGGGTCAGATGGTGGAGAGGTTGAGTAGGAAGCCGGCATCCCTACAAATCATTCTCGAAGCGTCGACTAAGTAACACCGGGCCACCTGAGTTCAAGGGGAGCATGCAAGAGTAGGTCGGTGTGGTTTCAAAAAGGGGAAATTGTCTGCAGGGGAAGCCTGAAGCGTGCCAGACGCATCTATGTCGAAATAAAGCTGAAAGTATCTGAATAAGGTGATAATAATTTGCCTTGGCACATCACTTAAGACTGCAAATGATGTCAGTCTATATGCCCTTTTATTAATACGCACAAGTTAACCAGATGCTATTTTTGTACTGGAATATTAAAAAGGAGCTCAGCAAAGCAAGAACAGACTTTTCAACAAAAACCTTGCTGGTGTGTCGACATAAGATGCTGAGGTGGAACTCAACCGATTACTAAGAGATATCGATATACTATTACTTTATCTATTAATGCTGCTACTATTCTTACTGGTCCATAATTATAATGCAACTAAAAGCTTCCTGAACTGGGCTTAATTGCGTTGTATTCCTATGCAATGACAATAACCAGCATGTCCAATTATTTCCTCAAAAGCAGAACACAGCTGCAGGTTCCACGCATTTCACCAGACAACCTTTAAGATGACCACTGCGAGGCTCGAGTTAATACTGAGACCAGGTAAAAAAAATTAAAACTCACCGATATTTGTCTTAACTGCCACTGCTGTTTAATCAGAACCAACGCCGTTGACTCAATATTTACCCAAACTACAAGCTGAACCGGTTTGTTAAAACCACTCTACTTTTTTCCTTGTTTATTTTGTCTAATCTTAAAATGTTAATGGAAGAGGGATGGCTGCTGACACAGCAGGCAACATTTACTTTAACGTGCCGTATCAAATTTGCTTCACTGACAGGATGATGCGGTTTGCTTAAGGAGAGATTTATCTTAGAATTGATCTAAACTACCGTTTTAAAAACTACATCTATTAAGCTAGCATGCTGATAACGTGCTGATTCCCACAATAAGTCCGTGGACTTCGGTTTTAATAATTCGCCACTTTCTTGGATTTCAGTGGAACGTTTTTAGAACCTCGTTTGTCAAAAATACAGCTCTGCTTTTACAGAATGTGAAAAGACAAATCTTCTTATTCATAATCTTTATGGGTACCTATTTTTTACGTATTAAGGTTATGTTGCGTATGGTTTTTGAGACATTTTAGTTGCAAAAATGTGTCTGACAGCATGGGTCATGCTGAGTAGATTTAAAAACACCACTACCGCTGGGTCTTTCTCTTGTAGTTCAAAAGCATTACACTTTCTCCCCTAACTTTAAAATGTGTTCATTAGTTGCTTCATTAGGTTGGCAGTTGGAAGCCAGACGTTTGCATTAGTTTTTCTGTCATAGAATATTGCACTGCCATGGAGCGCTTCTGCAACACTGTGGGTTTACTTTGAGCAAACAGAGATTAGGATGTTGCTAGTTACAGATGGCCAGTCCTGTTTTCCTCTGCAACCGCACAGTAACCTCACAATGTCAACAGCTGTCAAACCAGAATGGCGACTGGTGTCGATGGTGAGCACTTGAATGGTTACTCTGACACGGTCTTTTAAGGCCCAGACACACCGACCAGACGGCCAACCCTCGGCAGAAAATAGGGGTGGGGGGAAAAAAATCGATACAGCATAGTATCGCGATATTTTTTGTGGCAATACTGTATCGATACACAGATGCCAAGTATCGATCTTTTATGACATATGTGTTGGTCAGTCTGTCTGCTTGACAATCCCATTTTGCAGCAATAAAATTGAAGTGAGATGACCAAATATTGAAATGTATCTTTTTAGATAAAACAGATGTTGACAAAATTGTCCTTTTCGGGACATCATTTGAAATTGGGGAAAATCTGAAGTTGGAAAAAAGGTAAATACATTGCAATATATCGCAAAATATTGCAATATGTTTAAAATCGCAATAATATCGTATCTTGGCATAAGTATCGGGATGATATCGTATCGTGAGGCCTCTGGTGATTCCCACCCCTAGCAGAAAAGGCAGTCAGACTGATCGGTGTCCCCAAGTTGGTCCAAGTCCAAACCGGCATCTGATTGGACGAACATGTCATGTGGGTCTGGTTTCTCCAGAAATTCAAAGACAGACCGTCATGGCGGCTCGTTCAGAATACGATCTCATATTGTACTAAAATAGTTCACCGAAACGTGTTTCTGAAAACATTTTCAGAGAGAAATAGGCCGTGCAGCTGCTGAATCTGTCTTAATTTCAGATCGACAAAGGTCAGTTTAAAAGATTTTCTTCCGATTTTGAGAGACTCTAGTCATTACGCTCCTCGTTTCCGGGTTAGCACTCTACCAATCAGATTGGTCATTTGAGTACGACTGCCGGCAGTGCCCGCTTTCCGATTCAACATGTCAAATCGGCCAAAATGAAGGCCGACGGCTTTATCCAAAGGCCCTGACGTGATAAAGGACTAGGCTTACTTATAGCTGCGTGAAACGTGATCAGTCAGGGTAATCTAATACAGTTGTAAGAGCCATATCAAAAGGAATTAAGAGCCAGAGTAATGCACATGTGGGTGGGATGCCATCTTAACGAACCGCGCAGTGACCTTGGTCCCGTGATTTAAACGTTCAACAACTGATTTTGTTTTTCAAGAAAAATACAACTCGGAACCTTTCTGTGCCATTTATCTTGGCAAATGGTGGCACTTTTGTCAAGAAATCAGTGCTTAAAATGTGCTTATTTTACTGTTTAAAGCAACAACAAAAAAACATGTTCTGACCCTAAATGTAAATAGTGAGTCAGTAATGCTGCTGGAGGTCCTACTAAATCTTTCAAAAAGCGGCTTCAACTTGAGGAAAGATTCGGCCTGTTGATGCCTTTAGCACCAGTGGTACCTTTTCAGACTTAAATTAACTTAATACTTGGCCAGCAAAAAAAAAATAATAACAATAATAAAATAGCCTAGAGCAAGACAATCTGTTTTTCCACTGCACTTTACAAACGCATATATCCGCTTTAACGAAACAAAAACAAAAATAATCTTAAATCTTAAAAACAGTTGCTTTTTTCAACGGGGCCGATGTTACGTTGACTTCTCTTCCATCTCTCTGTTGTCATTTGGAAAGTCACACAGTTCACAGATACATTTCAAAACATACACAGCGGGCTGAGAGGGAGAATATTTGGGATTCAGGGGCTCTGCCGGGTGCTTTAAATTAGGGTTGGGCATCGTTTGGATTTTAACTATTCTGATTCCAATTCCGATTCTTCCTTTCGATTCCGGGTCTTATGTCACAGATAAGAGAAACATTTGTATTTTTATTCAATGGTGATTTACAGTTTCTCCGGGGGGTTTTTCAACGTAAAATAAAGCCACACTTTAGAGCGCCGCTTACTGTGCTCCGTGGCTGCAGCACAACCAGCGCCTGGGAGTACGGTGGCCGCCACGGAAACCAAAACTTGCGTGTGTTAAATTTGGAACCGATGATCAGAGTCAAAACGACTCCAATAAAGAAAAGATCGTATTTTTTTAAACGATTCCAAGTTGGAACAAGTTCTCGATGCCCAATCCTACTTTAAATTCACAATGTGTACTATAAATTAAGCGAATGTATTTTTAAAGTAAACAGTTACAATTTCAGATTAAAGCCAGAAATAATGCCATCTTATTCCACTTTAAACGCTGGTATTTTAGCACAGTAAGGACTCGGAACAATCTTTCGAAGTACTGCATAAGTTTTTTATACGGTTGGCTCTGTGTTTTAAGTCCTCATACCTGGGATACCTCTGTCGATATGACGTCAACCAGTTGGCAGGAGGATGCACACTATCGGAAAACTGTAATTTGTAAACAGTATGGCCCCTCGTTGACATGATGAGTTTAATACCGCATGCACAGCATGACCTTTCAGTGGCTTGTGATGTCATCTTCAGGTCAGAATAATGCCCCATCACAATTTCAAACAGTGTGTCTTTAATACCAAACACACACAGGGATCTTTTTAGGTTTCAGGGCAGTGTTTACTACCACCGCTTACATGCCAGATGAGCGATAAATAAATCAAATATTATGCTGTGATATGAGACAGTGTAGTGAATTCTGGTTAACATAATATTGTGGTAAAGTTCAATCTTGTCTTTTCGAGGTCTTGAAGCTGCATACCCGATAGGATTTTCGGAACTTATTAGACTTTAATAGCTGATTGGTCTTACCAATGATTGCTTTTCTTAATCTTCTCAAATATCTCCTGAAAGCACAAAAGGTCATCCTTGACTATGATTGCATTATTGATACCGTGGTATTCAGTCAAAAACATTATTGTGATATTTCATTTAGTCTCGAGTGACCATAGACCCACAGGCGTGGAGGCTGTTTAGGGAAGTCATATCTCCTTCATATCAGATGTGGGCCACAATGACCTGCAGTAATCTCATTTTCAAATGATTTTCAATAAAAAAGGCAAAAATCAGTCCATCTGAATGTTTATACAGCCACATGACGTGCTCACCAAACCTTACTCACTCACTCAAAAAAGGTCCTTTGCTGAGTCTACCAGTCAACCACCCGAATGAGTAAATGGAAATCAAGCCACCTCACTGAGCAGATCTACGGCAACTGCTCCTCACAAGCCCCATGGTAAAACTCCTCCTTACAAAAATAAACACTAAAAGATATCGGTCTCATCTCAATGTAGAGTTGGTGACGATTTTTAGTGCGGATATTTTTCATATCAGAGAGCTGCAGATCATAACACCACAGAGCAACTGAACACCATCAGCAGCCACCTGAAACCACCTCTGAGACATCACCACTGGGCTTTTTAACTAGGTTACACACACACACACACACACACCAAAAACCAACACACACACACACACACACACACACACAGCAGTGACACAACACAATAATACCAGACATGCTACCTGTTGGTGCTTTTCACCCTGCTGCAGACTACAAGGCTACCGTTTTGCTTTCACCATATGGAATGATACGACATCAGGGGGCACATAGGCTATTGTATGAAAGTCATACTGTGTCCCTGTAAATAAATATAATATGAGGCCGAATCATGACTCCAATTAGTCATGACACTTATTAACACTACTATTATTCTTATTATTATTATTAATGATTATCTTAAAATATCCAATATTCAGGTTACGACTATGAATGTAGGTCATGTATTAAGATCTGTGACAGGCTAAAAAGGTGTGTTCAATCTTCCGCATCCATATGAATGCCACTGTGATGACCGATCCGGGCTGGTTTTGCATCAGCCCCGTATCTACCGTCCTGACATGGGGGGGAAACTTGAAAGACAGGTATATCAGCCCAGAGGGGGGCGGTGGATCCTGCATGCTTTCCTCGGTTTTCCCCGGGAACAGGCTGCGGGGGCTTCGTGGAGGGAGAAAAAAACGTCACGCCGAATGCCGTTGAAAAGGCTGTTAAATCAACGTGTCAAATTCACCGGCAGGTGTACGTAGATAACACAGCATGGCATAAGCTCTTCAACGAAACACAATCAAATGTTTGCGCATTTCGGCTACAAGTGATCCACTATGGACAGATTTGATTCAATAAAAAACACAAGTTGTATATTTGGTGTAGCATGCACTACACTTATTGCCACAGCTCTCGGCGGAGAGCACTTTCGAGATACCAAGCAAACATTATGTAAAAGTTGCAATGTAATACACTTTAGTGGTCCTTGGTGTATTATATGTGCGCCGAATTGTAGAGGGAATCTGATAGATACGTGTCAGCTGTTTAGTCATGTTCTACAATGAATAGCAACTGCCAAATTCGGAGAAACATTTAAAATGTCTGATTATTTGGCAGAGTTTGGCGTGACGTGTTTTTTTTTCCCCATAGAGCGAACAGTGCGTGAGCTCAACAGATCCTTACCTCTTTGATTTTAGCCCGTCTATCCTTGGTTTCGGGGTCCAGAGGTTCGCGTCCAGTCGCCCCGGGCGGGCGGTGATACTCAACGATAGGTAAATTATTGTCATCCTTCCCACCTTGACCCATACTCTCCATTGGAACTTTCTCCTTCTCCTTTTTAATGTCTTGTTTTATCTCGTCGGGCCGTTTTTGTAGGATATCCTTTGCCTCTAACAGAGCTTTTTCGTGGTCTTTCCTGATTTTGGCCAGGACCCTCTCCTCGTTTACTGCCGAACCTGGGTCGCTGCTGTCCGGACCGGTGCGGGTGTTGGTCTCCACCGCGGAGGAATGAAAGAAAACTCCGCTAAGCAGCTTGGACGAGTCCGGCAGGAAGAAAATGGCCCCGAAACAGAGGGTTATAAAAGCGCTAAACACTAATAACAAAATAAATTTCTCTGTCAACCTGAATGAGGTCGGGCTGGCAGACTTCCTATTCGGGGTCGCGGTAAAAGGCAGAAGAGTTGCAACTGGCATTTTCCCGTCTTCCTTCAACAACTCGAACAAAAATATGAATTTAAACGGTCGAATGAACTCACTCGGACTCACTTTCGGGTTATTCCGATCAGAAATCCATTTTCAGATGTTATAAACCGTGTCAAATGTACAGTAACTGTGGTAAAATCTCCAGTAAAAAGTTGAAGACTAGACGGCTGCCCATACCGGAGACTCTGTGCAGTCAGACGAGTCCAGTGGCTCACACAGGAAGCAACGGTAGATAGGCGTGACTGACAGCCGCGATGAGCTAATCACTTTCTGCCCTGTGAGTGGTGGGAACACGGGGGGCGTGTCCTCCCAACGGCTTAGTATAAAAGCTGTTGACAGCCGCGGTTACAGCTTTATGTGTTCTACTAACCGTACAACAACAACAGAAAGCACCACAACGTGACTGAGTTTGGACAAAGTTACAGTTTGTAAAGGGACATTAAGGACACACTGGGTAAATTCTAGATGGTTCTTTATTGTCAAAAAAGCATGAATAGACCCACACCAACAATGAATTGACCTTACTAACTAGCCTGTTTTTTTGCCTTTTCCTCTGTGCCATGGAGCTACCATCCTTGTCCAAAAACTGAACTAACCAAATTAAAGTATACATCCACGCTAATGCTGATTATAAGCAGGCATAATATTTACCATGTTAACTAGCTTATCTCAGTTTCTAATATTGGCATGCCAACACTTGCTAATTAGCGCTAAAAGCCAGTTTTTGAAAGCAGGTAGGCTACATTTACTTCATAGTAAGGGACAAATAAAGTAGAGTATTTTAATTTTATGCTACTTTTATGCTACTACTCCACTACATTTTGAAAAATGTTTTTACTTTACTACATTCATGTAAGATCTGTAGTTACCCTACTAGTTACTTTTCAGATAAAGATTTTACAAGAGGCCGGGTTAGCTCAGTTGATAGAGCAGGCGCACATATATAGAGAGGTTAATTCCTCCACGCAGAAGTTCTAGGGTTCGAGTCCAACCTGTGTCAATTTCCTGCATGTCTTTCCCCTTTCATATCTAGCTGTCCTATCCATTAAAGGTTGAAATGCCCAAAAATGTATCTTTAAAAAAAAATTAAGATTTTACAAACAAAACATGATCAGTTTATGGCCTACAATAAGATTTATTGTTACACATTTAAGGAGAACTCCAGCCCAAAATGAACCTAGGGGTTAATAACACATTTGTACTGAGTCGACCGTTCTCTGGGATATGTTTTCATGCTAATCGAATGTGACCAGTTTTAGCGCAAACCGCTAATTAGCTTATAATGCTAGTCGTCGGGGGCTGGTAAAGTGAAAAGAAATCGCTATTTCTATACCACTAACAAGGCTCAAAATAGCACCACACTTCCACAGTAGCATAATGAGGGCCCCTACATGTAAACCGAAGCATTGAGAACTTTGTAAGTGTACAGAGAGTTTATTACTGTCTTTATAAACTATCATTTTAATAAACTGTCTGTACACTTACAAAGTTCTCAATGCTTCGGTTTACATGTAGGGAAAACATATCCCAGAGAACGGTCGACTTTAACCCCTTTGTTATTAACCCCTAGGTTCATTTTGCGCCGGATTTCTCCTTTAACTACTGTAGCAAAGAAACTCCAGCACACAGTCTAACGTGCAAAAAATATATAAAGTCTAATGGAAGGCAACGTTTCGGTGCTAGACCATCTTCAGATGGGACCTTTGACCTGCTTGCCCCCCTCCGATGCACCTGTCTGACGTTGTACATGTGCGAAATATTATTTTAAATTATATGAAGTAGTTAAAATTAGCTCAACCTTTACCAACTACACCATTTGAGGCCCACTTATATATTAATACATACAAATACTGATCCAATAACATAATTGACAGTATTATGACTTTTACTTTTAAAACTTTACGTTTAAGTACATTTTGAGTTAAAGTTAGAAAGCCATTGACAGGCAGGGAAGATTGAGAGACAGACTAATAACACGTTGTTGGTATGAATCTTTTCATGGGATTTGTTGAGAGTAAGACAAATGTTTAATATCTCCAATGTTATCTGATAAGTCTGAAAACGCAGCAGTGAAGACCATCGTTTAACTATTCCACCTTTACTATTTATCATTTCCAAAAATGTATCAATGCTATTAGTCATTAGTCATATAACTTTCATTTCTCTTACTAACCTTGACTTTAAAATAGGCTACATTTTAATGTATGCATCCTATTGTACATACAAGGCATTAGAATAGTTACCAACACGTCCAAGTTGCTCTGTAAGTTCACTTTTGACATTAAAAGTATTCTCAGCATGTTTAATTAGAAGGTTTTTGGTCAACACAATAAACCATCCTTATTTATTATAATCTCTGCGAAGGAGGTCATGTTTTTTTTCATGAAACATTGTGGAAGGATGTAGCATGGGCCAAGGAAGAACCCATTATATTTTAGAGTGGATCTGAATCAGGGGGCGGATACACAATTATTTTCTTACTTTTGTTAACATTGCAAGATAGGGCATGCCCTTGCCCTTCTATTGTCTAATTGTGTTAGCATGTAGAACAAGATCGTGGAGCAGGACATTTTTTGGGGTCTTTAGTGTTAACCCCCCAGCCATGACATTCCTCATCGGCTTACCTTCTGACTATATCATGTGTTTGGTCACTTGTGAAAGAAGGAGGGGGGCGTGGTTTCAATCCAACTACCGATTGCCATGCTGTTGATGTTGAAAGAAGAGGCCACTAAACCCTAAAGCTACAGCAGAGTTATATTATCTATCACTAAGATTTTATAACTCACGCACACTGGGTAAATTCCAATACCATTCTTATTCAAAATCATAAAGAAAAACATTGGACTTTCTTATGCAGAGGTATGGCGAGCGACCCTCCCCACAATACACCGTTGACCACCATTGAAAAACCTCATCTACTTTGTGCAGGGTGTTTTATTAATATTCATAGACTTAACAAATGGACGAAAAAAAAACTACCCTTAATGCATTAGCACATGCACACATGCGTGAATGCACACATGCACTTACTGAGGAGATCCTTGATCCTCTGTTAGTCTGTGTGCGAATGTAGGAGATGAATGGCAATCATTTCACTTGTCTCTCTTGGTGGCTAATAATGGTTTGAGGAACCAGTCAGTTATACGCATGAAACATGTAATTTATACCTAAATAGAGATTGTGATTAGTTCACAGCTAGTACTGGAGTTTTATCAGAGAGAGAAGAAGAAAAAAAAACTATCTTGGACTTGTTCAATGTTATTACAGATACTGATTAGGGCTTGCTACTGTTTTCCAACTGAATAAATCATCTTCTCCGTGTGATTTGAATGTGTAAACTTATTTAGTTGGCTGTTGAACATTTACATTGATATACCATACATCCTGTGTATAACAAATAGCTGCCACGCCTGTACAAATCACTGAAGTGAGAGAAAGAAAAAACAATTTGCATTAGAAAGCTTTGTCAGTTATATAATGCACTTCACCTTTACTTCACCTGCTGGATGAGAACCGTTGAGATGAAAAGTGTAATCTGGGGGATGACAGATGCGTGCTGCCATATTGAAATTGTAATTCTGGGATGATAACCCGTCTAAATGATGACACGCGTCCGTATGATTACTTTCTCACTCTGCAATTCAAGCAGAAAATTAAATCTTGGATGAAATGTATGGCATCTCAATATTAAACTCTGAGTCTCTTGTGGCAATGGTTTTGACAACTGGCGTTCTTTCCTGCGCCATTTCATCAAAGTTGGCTTTTTCAGTGGGATTTGTTGTCAACCTGAGTAGCTGTTGATGATGTATGTATCAAAAGAAACATCATTTCCCAAGTGGTGTCGTGGTATTCTAGGTGTGGAGGAATACATAATCCTTTTTTTTTGTGAAGCTGGTAAAACTTGTCGAGAGGTAGTGGATAGTAAACCCACTTTTAGTGCTCGCTCATAGGAAAAATCCCTTTTGTATACTCCTACACTATTACGCTCCCGTGGAGTTATTTTAGAAATGAAGAGCTTTTTGGTGTGCTCATCCTTTAACGTACTGAGAAAAAAGCTGTCCACATCAGACTTTATGCAGCAATTAAAAGTGCAAGATTGGACAATTTTTGTCACCATAAACTATTATGACAGTGTGCCAACCCCGAAGCCAAATACTCCACTAAATTTACTGATGTCGGCAGTCCCAGGTAATAAAAATCAGTCTAAAAAGTATCAGTCATATTCATAGGCTGTGATGCAACTCTACTGAAAGTGAGAACATACAGTATATATGCATAATTTATGGTTGATTTTAAATTCATAAGCTACTTTGGATGGTGGAGATAAACACATCGAAGCCTTCAAAGCTGTAGCAACAAGATATCATGAAGTTGCAATGAATTCTGGTCAACTGTTGGTGTAAGGATCAGTCTGTCTGCCCTGTCTATCCCCCCTGCATGATTGATGAATTGTTGGAGCAGGATGGCAGCCGCAGAAAGAAGAAAAATCCTGGCTCCTTATTTGATTGGGAGGGACTTTACTCTAAAACCTGATGGTTATATTTTAGCTCAAAGAAAGAAATATCTGCTTTCAAACTACAAAATAGCACTGCTGAAATTTCAATATCTGGATGTGATGTTATCTATTTGGAAGGCAACACAGTAGATTGAAAATTAGTTAAGTAAAAAATACTTAAATAAATAAGTATTATACCAATCAACAAAATAAAGCCCAGAATAGAAGAATCAGTATATCCCCAATTGCTAATTTTGTTTTGCATTGTTGGTGTGTTTGAGGTAAAAAGTAAGTTTTTTTGTATAACACCTTGTAGTTCCACTTCCAGGATTGCTCCGGTGCCGCCAGAAATTCCACCAGATGTCACTGTTTTCGGCCGATGTCCGGTACCTTCGTCTTCCTTTGTGTTGGCGTTCTAAACTTTCATGAGGACTACAGTTAACTGCTCCTCAGATCTCTGCAGGGTAAATCCAGACAGCTAGCTAGACTATCTGTCCAATCTGAGTTTTCTCTCGCACGACTAAAACAACTTTTGAACGTACACATGTTCCACCAAAACAAGTTCCTTCCCGAGGCTATATGATAAGGCACCGGGGTTCCGTCTGGTGCTTAGCACCGCCCATTCTGATTGGTTTAAAGAAATGCCAATAAACCAGAGCACGTTTTTCTCAAACTTCTACTTGTAACTGCTTTACATAATTGTATTTTCTTTTGCATCCCTATTATTCTAATTTATTTATCGAATCATTTTTCAATTGTGAATGTTTTATTTTGCTTTTCTATATTTCTTATGATTGTACTTTCTGTGTTGTTGTTCTGTATTTGTCTTTTTAATCTGACTTGATGACAAAATGAGGGTCGCCCCAAAATGATCTCTCGAGGATAAATAAAGATTGAATGGGTAGATTGGAGAGTTATCTCCAGATCTAAGGCCAAGGGGGTAACTTTGGATTCAACATTGGTGGGGGGGGGTTG
Organism: Perca fluviatilis; assembly: GCF_010015445.1. Taxonomy (NCBI): domain Eukaryota; kingdom Metazoa; phylum Chordata; class Actinopteri; order Perciformes; family Percidae; genus Perca; species Perca fluviatilis. The sequence goes on along the minus strand of NC_053129.1, from coordinate 27,996,303 downwards.
AGATCTCCACTTTTGAGGAAAATTGACATTTTTACCATATGAAACACTTAATTTCCTGTATTCTCATGAATTTTTCTGCAACAATTTGTTCCTTTTCTCATCAATTTTTGGTGCAAATGTCTTTAATTATGTAACGGAATTTTATTTTTAGATATTTGGGCGGGTCTGTACTGGCCAGTTTTGATTGTCGGGGGGGTTGTTTGGTACATTTGCTGGAGGGTGAAAGCTGCTGTTGAATCTGGTCTGAGTCCAGAGAAGTGGTCTCAGATCCAGCTTAAAGCTGTGGTCCGACTTTTGCCACCACGGTCCCTCCTGGCATCCACACTTATTTTCCTAATGACTCCACACACCTCATGTCATTACGTAAGTATGAGTCATGGAAGTGGGTGAGGTGATGCTGTCAAGTTTTTCAATGTGAAATTTAAATTTTTTTTTAAAAAGAAAAAAAAAAAAAAAAAAAAAAAAAAAAAAAAAAAAACCCAAATATAGAGAACTAAATCTTTTTGATTTCCTAGATTCTGCTGAAAACAAGCCGGCAAAGATGGCCCGATCCCAAACAGTGGGCCATAAATGAAAATACTATGCTTATTTTGGTTGTTGACTTAACTAGGGCTTCATTTGCTCTAATATTTTTCTTTATTCAAGTCTGGAACTGTAGTCTAAATCATAGCAAGCAGTGTCAAACCAATTGGAGTAAAGAGTTTAAGATCTTTTGACGGGTAAAAGCATAAATGAATGGGTCTTTTTTTTCAGTTTGTATTGATAATTCTGGCTGAAGGTCACAGTTCAATCTCACTTTTTCCTCCACAATATCATCATCAGGCTTCAGTATTATTATCCATGTGTATTAATGATAATTAGACAGGCAACTTCAAATGAGTTTGAGGTTTTTATTAAACTGATATTACTAATATTGTCAGCTCAGTCCGCCCTGGGAATCCACTTTCAGCCAATTTGCTGATGTAAAATAGGCCATGCAGTCATCATCCAGCTGTTTGATGCTTCTCTCTCTCTCTCTCTCTCTGTCCAAATATAACCTACCCCCAATCTGATTTAACCACCGTGGTCTCATCCCCGGGGCAAAATGGACTCATTTGTGTGGAGAGAGAAAAATAAAGAAACAGTAGAGGGGAGAGAAGTGGGAGAATAGAACGTCCAGTGGAGAAGAAAGAGAAGGGGTTTAGATAGTGGAGGGGTATAAAGGATGTTAGTGAATAGAGAGTGTGATGAAGAGAGGAGGGGAAGAAAAAAAGACAAGATGTGCTCAGTGAACGAGGTCACTAATTGGGTTGAGACTTGGAGCTCCCCTGCAATCCATTCCCCTCATTCCTGACAGAAATCAAATTATTTTGAAGCTCTTTAATAAGAGCAAGAAAAATGTGTTGATTTCTAGCTGCAAGAGGATGAAAGGAAGGGGGACCATTACTGGAACAAAATAACAAGTGGCCAGTATTTAATGACATTTCTGAGAACAGGTTGGTATATTCTATACTGTATCTCTTTTATTCAAGAAAAGTAACAATTAGAAAAGAGATACGATGACACAGCATCTCTTGGGATTGCTCTGGCCTTGCTAACTATAAGTGCTGTTCACTCCGTTCTCCCTGATCCTTTTCACATAGTTCACCCATTAGGACTTCCTGTGTAGAGAAAAAGACAAACATATAGAAACAATGTCTGTTTTCCTATAAAGGAAGGAAGTAAATCTAAGAAAACACAGTACAACTGGCTTTGATCTGTCCATTTACACATAAAGTATACACTCAATCATAAGAAAGGAACATCAAATATGTACAGTAATGCTCATTCAATTAGTTATACTAGGTATATGTAATGTAAATAGAGGTCAGAATATATTCAGCATGGGATACCTTGCATTGTTTTGTTTCTAACGTTTTAAATCAATATAATAAAGACGTTTGATGTTGTGGTGCAGACATCAGCCATTTTTTCAAAATCCTATGGTGTTGAATTATTGATGCATCTCTGATATGATGGAAGTTCCGACCATTAAGGACTTCAAATTGGCTTTAGATTAATCTTCGTTATTATAAAGAACACTGTTACGACCTTTAGTATATGTGTAGGGGAGTAAAATAAAAAATGTTTACCCAAACCTTTGGAGAGAAAGAAAAATGACCCAAACATCCACAAGCAAACTGCTGAGACACTTCAAGTGTATTGTATTAACAATGAAGGATCTATTTACAGCAGACAAATGAGAAACAGTGGTAATCCAACTATAAGTGGAACTAACAAAAAACCTGGGCACTGCCAAGGTGCTCTTGAGCAAGGCACCGGACACCAGTTGGAGGAGGAAGGGGACCTTTCCCATTAATCCTGATTGAGCCGTGGAAATCTTCTCTCAAATCGCAGACAGAACACATATCATCTGCAGTTTTTGTGGGATCCTGTTATGCTTCCAGCAGATATCCGTGTCTGATTTTCTATTTTGTATCTGATTGACATTTCCATCCGATAGCAGATGTGTTGCTAATACATAGTCCTGACATGTGGGCTCAGGGGTTTAGCGAAGATTAATATTGGCTTATGAAATCTTTCCGCAAACACGGGTCACAACAGCCTTCAGCCATGATATTTGGCCAACAACTTCCTTTCGAAAGCACTAAAATACATTTTTAAATGAAATATTATGACATTTCTCAAACAGAGGACCTTCATGTCCCAAACAGTAGGTGGTAAAAGTCATTCAGGTTGCTGGAAATGATTATTTTGAACAGGTGTCTCTCTAGGTAAGAGGTGTGAAAACTGCTGCTCTCCAAAGCTGTTTTGGTGTGAACAGCAGGTTGGAAGTGAGAGGTCCTTGACAATCAAACAAGAAACAGTGAGTCCTGCCTGGGATTTAGGGATTCCTCTTCTTTATTTTCCTGTCATTTGTAAAATGTACTCTATCCCGAATCTTGTCCTGAGGCTAGTTCTGAATTATTTAACATTTGAAGGCCATGACCAGTGAACAAGCACATCTGCTACAGTGGAACACATTCACTGTGAAAACCTAAGATGTGAATTTATTTTCGCATAACAGGGATGATAATCTATTCATGCGGTGGTGTGAATCAAACATGCATTTCATTTAAGCCTAGGCTCCTGGAATGTTGTGAAAATAATATGATCAAATCGTGATTCAAACCAACTGAAAACAGCACTCAGCTGAAACAGACAAAACAGACATTTTAAATAGACTGCAGTGCTCAGTTTAGTTTCATTTCAGCAGGAAAAATAAAACTTGACTAGTGGAACAGAGGGACTGAGTGGACTGGTGATAGTGGAACAGAGGGACTGAGTGGACTGGTTATAGTGGGACAGAGAGACTGAGTGGACTGGTGATAGTGGAACAGAGGGACTGAGTGGACTGGTTATAGTGGGACCGAGAGACTGAGTGGACTGGTTATAGTGGGACAGAGAGACTGAGTGGACTGGTTATAGTGGAACAGAGAGACTGAGTGGACTGGTGATAGTGGGACAGAGAGACTGAGTGGACTGGTGATAGTGGGACAGAGAGACTGAGTGGACTGTTGATAGTGGGACAGAGAGACTGAGTGGACTGTTTATAGTGGGACAGAGAGACTGAGTGGACTGGTTATAGTGGAACAGAGGGACTGAGTGGACTGGTTATAGTGGGACAGAGAGACTGAGTGGACTGGTTATAGTGGGACAGAGAGACTGAGTGGACTGGTTATAGTGGGACAGAGAGACTGAGTGGACTGGTTATAGTGGGACAGAGAGACTGAGTGGACTGGTTATAGTGGACAGAGGGACTGAGTGGACTGGTTATAGTGGAACAGAGGGACTGAGTGGACTGGTTATAGTGGAACAGAGAGACTGAGTGGACTGGTTATAGTGGGACAGAGAGACTGAGTGGACTGGTTAAAGTGGGACAGAGAGACTGAGTGGACTGGTTTATAGTGGAACAGAGGGACTGAGTGGACTGGTTATAGTGGGACAGAGAGACTGAGTGGACTGGTGATAGTGGGACAGAGAGACTGAGTGGACTGGTTATAGTGGAACAGAGGAACTGAGTGGACTGGTTATAGTGGGACAGAGAGACTGAGTGGACTGGTTATAGTGGGACAGAGAGACTGAGTGGACTGGTTATAGTGGAACAGAGGGACGAGTGGACTGGTTATAGTGGGACAGAGAGACCGAGTGGACTGGTTATAGTGGGACAGAGAGACCGAGTGGACTGGTTATAGTGGGACTGAGAGACCGAGTGGACTGGTTATAGTGGGACAGAGAGACTGAGTGGACTGGTTATAGTGGGACAGAGAGACTGAGTGGACTGGTTATAGTGGGACAGAGAGACTGAGTGGACTGGTTATAGTGGGACAGAGAGACTGAGTGGACTGGTTATAGTGGAACAGAGAGACTGAGTAGACTGGTTATAGTGGGACAGAAAGACTGAGTGGACTGGTGATAGTGGAACAGAGAGACTGAGTGGACTGGTTATAGTGGGACAGAGAGACTGAGTGGACTGGTTATAGTGGGACAGAGAGACTGAGTGGACACTGGTCAGGTGATCTGTTCCCTTCAGGTGTGACGGGGCGTGGTCTGGGGGGAACAAGGGAAGGCGATTTGTATAAACTGTGAAAAAGAGGACAAAAGTGTTCATCCTTTGGACCAATCAGAAAGCAAGATTGGAGACTGTAGGCGGATCGGTGCGATCAAAAAAATGCCAGATTGCTTAATTAGGCACAACATTACAGTGAGTTTGCTAACAGCCGACTGAGCAGTGTCTAAGACTTCACGTGTGATGTTCCGACAACTAAATCCTGAGTAGATGAAGCCATCAGTTTAGATTAGTGGTTCCCGAATCTTTTTGGAGTGTGACTCCTTAAAACGAAGTCTACCTGGGACTCATCATCACTGGCTGCATAATTCAGAGGGCTATGACCGGGTCAAGTAAAGAGAGTTTTCTTCAGGTTCGGCTCCAACCTGCGGCCCTTTGCTGCATGTCATTCCCCCCTCTCTCTCCCCTTTCATTTCTTCAGCTGTCCTGTCAATAAAGGCCTAAAATGCCCCAAAAATAATCTTTAAAAAACAAACAAAATGCATACGAAAACAAGAGTTAAGGTGCTTTCAGTCAATCGGCCCTTGGATGCTGCTCTTAATGTTTAGATGCTGTTAAATAAAGATGTTTCACATTGATTGAATCTGATCTTCAAACTCTTTCTCTAACCTCTGACCTCAATTAAAGGACCAGTGGGTAGAGTTTAGGGAGCTATATTGGCGTTAAGTTTTCAAAAGTGTATAATCACCTGAAACTAAGAATCGTCTTCGTTAGCTTAAATGTGTTTCATGCTTGTTACGGTCAGGGCGGTCAGGGTAGTCAGGGTGGTCAGGGTAGTCAGGGTGGTCAGGGTGGTCAGGGTGGTCAGGGTGGTCAGGGCGGTCAGGGCGGTCAGGGTGGTCAGGGTGGTCAGGGTGGTCAGGGTAGTCAGGGTGGTCAGGGTGGTCAGGGTAGTCAGGGTGGTCAGGGTGGTCAGGGTAGTCAGGGTGGTCAGGGTAGTCAGGGTGGTCAGGGTGGTCAGGGTAGTCAGGGTGGTCAGGGTGGTCAGGGTAGTCAGGGTAGTCAGGGTGGTCAGGGTAGTCAGGTGGGGTCAGGGTGGTCAGGGTAGTCAGGGTGGTCAGGGTAGTCAGGGTAGTCAGGGTGGTCAGGGTAGTCAGGGTGGTCAGGGTGGTCAGGTGGTCAGAGTTAGTCAGGGTAGTCAGGGTGGTCAGGGGTAGTCAGGGTGGTCAGGGTGGTCAGGGTAGTCAGGGTGGTCCAGGGTGGTCAGGGTGGTCAGGGTAGTCAGGGTGGTCAGGGTGGTCCAGGGTAGTCAGGGTGGTCAGGGTGGTCAGGGTGGTCAAGGTGGTCGGGGTAGTCAGGGTGGTCAGGGTGGTCAGGGTAGTCAGGGTGGTCAGGGTAGTCAGGGTGGTCAGGGTAGTCAGGTTAGTCAGGGTAGTCAGGGTGGTCAGGGTAGTCAGGGTGGTCAGGGTAGTCAGGGTGGTCAGGGTGGTCAGGGTAGTCAGGGTGGTCAGGGTGGTCAGGGTGGTCAGGGTAGTCAGGGTGGTCAGGGTAGTCAGGGTGGTCAGGGTGGTCAGGGTGGTCAGGGCGATAAGGGCTGTCGGGCAGTGCTTAATTTGTAAAGTGGGAGGTCCAGGAGCAAACGCTGTGTGTACATCAGGGCAATGTTAATTTTTATTTCAGAACATGCACTGCATCGATGCGAAATGTAAAAAAAAAAAAAATACACAATTATACGGCAATTATCCATCGGACTATTAAATTAACCAAAAACCCACCGTGGTCTCCACATTCTTGATCGGCAGGAACGGTTTTTGCTTGTTTGGGATCCGACCGGCCAGCGTATTCGAACAAGTTAAGCAAACTTTGTTGTCTTTTTGACATTTTTCCCCTGAGTGAAATTAGGCTATAACAGCAATCTCAACCAGCACAAGTGCAGAGCCGCGCTGTTGAAGTGCCTCCTCTCCCTCCCTCCCTCCCTCTCCCCCCTCCGTCTTACCCTGAAAAGTCACCTCAAAACGCACCGAAAATGCAAACACAAGATTTTTGTGGAACTTCAATGGGGAATAAAGACTAACAAAACAGATAACAACATTGAACACTACACAAAAGTAGTTTCTTTTTTCATTTAGGCGATACATGTTTCCTGGTGACACAGGAGGTGCCGGATCCAATAAAAAAGCTTCTGGATCCAACGTCGGAGGAGCCGGAACATGTTCCGGCTCAAATTAAGCCCTGCTGTCGGGGTGGTCGGGCCGGTCGGGGCCGGTCAGGGCGGGGTAGTCGGGGCGGTCGGGGCTCTTGGGGCGGTCAGGTCGGGGCAATCGGGGCGGTCGGGGCTCTTGGGGTGGTCGGGGCGGTCAGGGCGTTCGTGGTGGTGTGGTCGGGGCGGTGCGGATGGCGTGCATAGTTGCCGCAAACCGTCTGGTCGTTCATACTGACTGTGGTCAAAGCGATCAGAGCAGCGGTCATAGCGGCTCCAAGAAAGGACTTCTTCTATTCTGTAGCCTGTATCTGTGAGACCCAGTCCACATATCAACAAATCTTGGAGGGGCACGCACAGACCCTCCGCACACCCAAGGGGGGAAGCTTCGCTTCAGAACTCGAACCTCCTATGGCGCCATTTTGACGCTACAAAGAGATCACCTCCCGTTAGCAATTCACTGACTAGCATACATTTTGGCGCCACTTTGACAGCGAATAACTTTACATCTGAAGCATTTAAAGACTCTATTTGTCCATTGTTTATTTCTAAAGAAACACGACAATGTATAAAAGGCTCCATTACCTTGCACCTCACGTTATGGCTCCGTAGCAGACGCTTTTGTAAAAATAGGTCATAACCAAGTGACTTACTGTCCCATAGTAGAGGAATTACCGTATAGTACAGGAGAAGCTCGCAGGCAGTTTCGACTTACGTTAGCTGTTTAGGTTTAATTACTAATGTTAACTAGCATGTTAGTTAGCAATAATTAGCCTGTGCCTATGTTATCTCCTTACATATACCTACGCTCTCCGTCTCTGTAAGATTGGGAATGATTGAGATTTCTCTTGGCACAGCTACCAGAAGACTTACAACTTTCAGACAGATTGTTCACATCACATCTACGTCATCTCTCTCAGTTGGAGGCTGCGCAGTAAAGCAAGAGATCACCGGAAAAGTGCTTCTAATAGCCTTCACTGGTCTCCGTCCAGAGCAACGGGGTCTATTGGTCCATTATATATATGTCAATGCGCACACCCTCCACAGTCACCGGCAGGCCGCAGTTGCGTTCTATTGCCGCCCCCCGCCCCGCCCCGACCACGCTGATCGCAAGAAGTATGAAACACGCTTTAGAATGAAGCCTTCATTTCTACAAAGAGAGGGGTGTTGTGGAAGTTTCTTTTGCAGAAGGAGTAGAGTTTTCAAAGTTTAGTAAAGTGAAACAAATAAGACAGTCGAAGACTAAAACCAAGTTAGGTTTTTGTATTTTATTAAAGATATATTTGCAAATATAGAAGGAACACAATTTCACAAAAAGCACGTCAGCTCAGGGTGGAAAAGGTTCTTCAAATGAAAAAGAAGAAACACTGAGCTTAAATGCGCAATGGGTAAAAGGGGAGTGACAGTCACACATGTTCTGTTCTAAACATGACTTTACATTTGATCACAGGACACATAAAGATAAAGATCCTGCCAGATACTTCTAAATCTACAGAAGACGTCATATAACCACTTCATCTAATCCCCTGTTCCCTACTTTAACAGCTGGGGTCACATCCCCCGTACATCTCCACTGACAAGGGAGGAACGGATCTGGGAGAAGGAGATAGTTTACTACTTTGGCCTTGTACCTTTATCAGTTTAGACAAAGGCCATACGCATTCGTCTCTCAGACTCAATGTCTCCACGTTAGTTAAACAGAATCAGAATCAACATGTGGGAATGAGATAAACTCTCTTTCAGTTTTGTGTGAAATGCAGAGTACAAAATAAAACATAAGAGTATAAGGAAATCATGCTTAAATGTAATTTTTGCCATTACAGTGGGTCCTCTTCCACTGAGCCAGCCCTGCTGCACCGCCATGACCAACTAAACAGTGGCTCTAGGAAGGGCCTTTCACGAGAGACAGTCTGGCCACTCTCCATTGACAAGTGTTAACTTCCTTGAAGGCGGGTACTCTGTTGAAGTTTAAAACTACTGGATCTGCCCCAGAGCCACTCTGGATCTGCCAAAACCGATCGCTAACGTTTGGTCGTGACGTCCACTCCTTCACCACTAACGGAGGGAGCTGGAAAATCAGACTTTTCCCGAACCCCGTGGGGGAGGAGGACCACAACATCATGGCCCCCAACACAACTCAGCAAAGATTGGTCTCGCTCGGGATTTAACTTCTGGATATTCGGCAGCGTTGACACAACGGACCGAATGGCTTCGCTCACATCTTTCTCCGCCGACATTACGGAACTACAACTCAAACTAGCGCACGACCTCAACGTCATCGTTCTCAGCCACTTCCTCTGTTCGCTGATTGGACCGGTGAAGATTTGGCCGGAGAAAACCGGCAACCGGCAAATATACCGCAAACCCAGACGGTGTACTGAAGGAACAGCCCGGTCTCATGGCAGTTTGTGTAAATGTGACGTTATTTGAATCTATTGATACGTGTTCACGGAGACGTTTTTGTCGTTTTTTACGTGGTGGACAACACGAAAATGTGAAGTAATGTGGTTCAATGGGAAGCATATTTTGTGGCCACAGCAACAACAACACAGGACTTTCACCCGGGCGAGCGGGGATCGCGTCCCGTTTGCGGCGCTTTGTTTCCCGGGGATGGCGTCCCTGCGTGTGGCGTTTTGTCCCGCGTGTTACTGTGGCGCGTCTCCCGGCGTTTAAGGCGCCCTTTCCCCTAAGGGTTTTTCCTAAACCCAACCTCCGCCAACCCGTTATTGTGGCGCGTCCCCAGCGGGCCGCAGCGGCCGCCGCGCGGGCGCCTCCCGGCTTATGGAGCGTCCTTTTCGGCCGCCTCCCGGCGTCCTTTCCCCGAGAAAATAACGTGACATTTCCACGTAAAAAACGAGAAAAACGTCTCCGTGAACACGTATCAATAGATTAAGAATAACGTTGATATTTACACGAACTGCCGTGAGACCGGGTTGGAAGGAAAATGAAAATTGAGCGGAAGTACGTAGGAGGGCGGAGCCAGGCTAGGCCATCGTACCTTCTACTACACGCTCGGAAAGCAACATGGCATCATGACTTTGCGTAAATATATACGCCACTTTCATAAAGCCAAATGGCGTGTTATTTTACGCCATTTTCAGCTATCCACGTGTATGATACACGCTGGAAACAGCTGATGTAAACAGACCCACCACGTGGCCTCGCCACGTTGCGCGTTATCGCGAGAACGCGACGTACTATCGCGGAACAACGTCACACGCCTGTTAAGAAAAAAAAAATTGGTTGAGTTTAGGAAAAGAACAGAGGGAAAGGCTTTAGTAACAAAACAGTAGACAAAAACACGGAAAATAACGCCAAAACACGCTACTACGACAACAACAAATGGTTGGGTTTAGGAAAGAAACATTGGGTAAGGCTTATTAAAAACAAAAAATTAAAAACAAAAAACGGCAAAAAACGGCCACATGCGGGGCGCGAATCCGGCTCTCCCAGGTGAAAGTCCTGTGTTTTACCCATCCACCACCCCAACATACCTCCTTACCCAATCCTTTATACCACTCGTTACGGCGGAAATGGACTCGCAATATAGGCCAATGGCGGCCGATTTGCGTTGATATACACGCAAAAATGCGCTTATGCGTGTTGATAACACGCAAAAACGGAATACAAATTGGCGTGTCATACATACGCCAATTCATGAGATCAGTCTGCGGAAAGGGAGAGGTGAGGGAAGAGGTATTTAGTTGGTTGCAATCTGCCACCTCACCGCTAGATGCCACTAAATCCTGCACACTGCTCCTTTAATATTGTTCCTGTGCTGTTCTTGTTGTTCACTTCTAACTGATTCTTCTTTAATTAAATAATTGTGTGTATCATAAATGTTTCTGGTCTACTTTCCTATCCTGTTTATCATCTTACAACCACTCTGATTTATTTATTTTATCCTCGGGGAGGTGGGTCTCGTCCCTCATGTTGGGAACCCCTACCTTCCATTAAAGGGATTTGGTTTGTTTGTTCTGTTCTCACCAAAGTTTTCTCTGGGTAAAGTACTTTTTTCACAGGAAACACTTCTCCATTTAGATTTCTCACATCAGAATTTAATTTGGCCAACTAGTGTTTCAATTAGAAGCAGCGCTCCAGCCCTGTTCCAGCCTCAGCGTGAGATTTCAGCTAATAAGTAAATGGGTTCAATATAAGTGCTTTAAGGCACATTCTTTATATAATAAACCGCATACATTTCTGTGGTGAGATTCCTCGATTCCTCAGATTTTTTTTCCCCCTCGAATGTAAAGGAAAAGCCCTGATTAGGAGGAAGTCATTGAAAGATTTAGTGGAGTAAATCCTCCCATTTCTGCGCAAAGTGGAGTGCAAAGTGCCGTTCTCATCAGTTATATCGAGCTCCACTCTGCGGGATGACAACTCTATATACGTGGTGACAATGAAAGAACAATAGGAGAATGGCAAGAATCCTTTTTTCCTTTCAAACCCTGAAACAGTGTGACTGCCACTTGGCGTAGAGAGTAGATTATAGGCAGGCTTTTTTCACCAGTCTGCACAGCTAGGCACGGTGGGCTGCTTCTATATAAGCTTGTTTATTTTTTTTATTGGGTTTTGTGTGTGTGTTTTTTTTTTTGGGTTTTTTTTTTTTTTTTTTTTTTTTTTTTTTTGGCTGTGCATTTCTCATGTTGAGGCGTGAATGCGAATCCTTTCTCCATGCCAAGTGTCTGCCTTTAACATGAGCGTGTCTTTGCATTCGTGTGTGTGCGTTTAAAGTATGTGTAGCACCAGCAGGAAGCCGCACACTCAACCAACTCAGCACCTGCAGCATCTGCCATCTACCCGCTGTGCCCAACGCAGCTCGGCTGCCGGTAATTCATCATCACGGCCTACGTTCTGCCATCACATCCAATTAATAGGCGATTAGCAGACACACACACACACACACACACACACACACTCACAACTAACGATGCAGCATCACTTCCCATTACCGCCCCACGCATTATGACTGTAAGACTGGGCTATAAATGACAGCGAGGTAGTTCAGGGGAGGGATATTTTCTGTGTCAGGGTCTGCCAATCTCACAAAAAAAGAAAAGAAAAAGAGGTTCATGATGAAAGTAAGTCTTTTTCAGCAACCTCTATGAATTGTTAAATACAGTAAAGTCATCCTTTACGCAGTTAAAAATAATGTCAGCACGTGTTTTATGTGTGTTGTTTTTTTTGTATAGTCAATTACTAACTAAAGGAAGAAAAAGATTACAAGCCACGGATGGACAGTGTGTTAAGCACCCAAGCAGAACACAGTAATATTTTGAAGTTTACATGCTGGTTAATGTGCTGCTACTGACCTGAGAATCAGACATGTAATGTTTGTCTAGCCTGCAAACTGATGTTAGCAGTAGGGGTGGGGGAAAAAATCGATACAGCATAGTATCGCGATATTTTTCATGGCAATACCGTATCGATACACAGACGCCAAGTATCGATCTTTTATTATATATGTCTTGGTCAGTTTGTCTGCTTGACAATCCCATTTTGCAGCAATAAAATTGAAGTGAGATGAACAAGCAGAGAAATGTATCTTTTTACATAAAACAGATGTTGACAAAATTGTCCTTTGGGGACATCATTTGAAATTGGGAAAAATCTGAAATTGGAAAAAAGGTAATACATTGCAATATATCGCAGAATATTGCAATATGTTTAAAATCGCAATAATATCGTATCGTGACATAAGTATCGGGATGATATCGTATCGTGAGGCCTCTGGTGATTCCCACCCCTAGTTAGCAGGGCACTTATCACCCCGGGAATGCTTGTTTGATGCTCTTTCAGCAAGTTAAGCTGCAGGACAAGATGTGTGTTCATGTTTGTAAGTTACAGAGGAAGGAAACGTTAGCAGGAAAGCTACTGTAATGTGAGCGCTTTTCAAAGTCTGCGGCTCTTGTGTTGTGTAGCCGGCTTCTGTCTGCCTGTTAGCCCGTGTAACGTTTGCTTATGAGAAACGCTGATGTTACTGTTTTATGCTCAAATTTGACAGGCTGTATTGAAAAAGATCTCCACTTTTAAGCAAATTTTAAATTTTGAACGTCAAACGCTTATTTTTCTGCATTCTGGTGATTTTATCTGCAACAATTTGTGCATTTTCTGCATCAATTTATGGTGCAAATGTCTTTATGTAAAGGAAATTATAACAGGTTTTTTGGGGGAGTTGCACTGGCCAGTTTTGATTATTATCCTCCCTGTAAATTACGCCTATGCTGGCAGCGTCATTTCTGCAAAACTAGCAGTCACTGGCTAGAGGCTGCTTCTGTCTACTTCTGTCTGAAAGGAAGAAACCATTGTTTCAAAATGACAACACATTTCAAGTGTTCAACTACACAATTACAGACATTACAAGGTTTGTAGAGATTGCATCTTTGCTGCTGTTTTTTTCACATGTCCGCTTTAATCCTTCATCACTTAATGGAAAATATAAAAGCTGAAGAGCCATCTGACAAATTACTGTGCTGCTTTTTTTATTTGTTTTTTTAATTTTTGCCTCACTACCGTGCTAACTGAACTCATATGAAATAAACTGGAAAGACCACCACATCTCCAGCCCTGAGCACACTCATCCCCAGTTTACGCTCAAGGACTTTTTCTGCATCAGCCAATGCTATTCATGCTCCCAATAACTACTCAGCCATTCAAAGGGCTCTTTTTTTCGCTGCAGGCTTGCACAGACGCATGGTCAGAAATCATGTGTGATGTGTCTGTGCATTCCTGCACATGATGTGCAATTATGTTCATGTCTCTGCATTCAAATTGCAAAGTTTCCCATTTGCACAGCAGCAGTCGTAATTTGTTTTCAGGTATTCATGTATTCCTTGGTATTTCAGGTTCCATTTGGATGTCAGTTAATTAAGGCTGCTCACTGCCAGTGGGCTCACACTGTACTCTCTTTAAAACAAAGCATGCATTCAATTATGCCTTATGTCTGAATTATTTATACTGTATTAAATACATATGAATTGTGTTATGTGTGCGATGTTACTTACTTATGTAACTTGAGTTTGCACAAAAGATAAACAAATGAACTAAGTTCATGTCCCATGAATCGTTTTTAAGTTAGTATTACATGTTTTTTTACAGGCATTACAGCAGATTTTCCCTCTTCTCAAAAGGCAAGGCAGTTTTATTTATATAGCACATTTCAGCAACAGGGCAATTCAAAGTGCTTAACAGAAAACATTAAATAGCAGTGAAAAACAATTAAAAACATTCGTTCAAGAGAATATGAAAACAGCTAAAATAGAATAAGACAGGTTTAAGAAATACGAGAATAAAAGTTACAGTGCAGTGTAAGATATTAACAAACTACATTAAAAAAAGCATTTTGTTGGACACTATAAAATATAAAACTGAGTCGAAATGATGCAATAGGCTTCTTTTTCGAGAATAAAAAAAATTAATTCTGCAAACCTCCTCCTTTTTAGTCTCTTTGTGCAGCAACAGCATCAAACAGAAAGATCTACAGCCTTGATTTAAAGGAACTGAGAGTTGCAGCGGACCTGCAGTTTTCTGGGAGTTTGTTCCAGATATGTGGTGCATAAAAACTGTACACTGCTTCTCAAAATGTAGTTCTACCAGAGCTGCCCCAGGCGACCTGAGAGGTCTGCATGTAGCAGCAGATCAGAAATGTATTTTGGCCCTTAACCGTTGGTATTTTTAAATCAAAGTAGCACACGATCTTGAACTAAATGGGCGGCTTAAGAAAGTGTCCTTGAGCAAGACAGGTTGTTAAATTGCATCCCTGTTTCCTTCACTTGCTTCCCTTCCTTGCACCTTACTCCGTCCCACTGAGGAAGCATGGTAGAGACGCGAGGAAATTATGCAAGGAGAGAGGAAACAAGGAAATATGTTTTTAGAGGGATGAGACATCCTTTCATCTGAAGTGGCACGTGAATTCGTCAGTTGCATGGGCGGAGTTAACAAAGGCTTTCAGCTGCACGGCTTCCTGGCAGGCCGCTCTCGTGTATCCTCGCCTATAGCTCCTCGGAGAGTCCTCGGAGAGTCCACCTCGATCCACGATCCTCTGGGCAGGAATAAGAGCTTTGAGACGGCCTTCGCGAAGGAGGGCCAGTACAGCTTCCGGAGTGAGGAGCTAGGAGCGACTTTAGAACTAGCCACTTAAACCCTTAAAGGTCCCATGACATGGTGCTCTTTGGATGCTTTTATATAGGCCTTAGTGGTCCTCTAATACTGTATCTGAAGTCTCTTTTATATAGGCCTTAGTGTCCCCTAATACTGTATCTGAAGTCTCTTTTATATAGACCTTAGTGGTCCCCTAATACTGTATCTGAAGTCTCTTTTATATAGACCTTAGTGGTCCCCTAATACTGTATCTGAAGTCTCTTTTATATAGGCCTTAGTGGTCCCCTAATACTGTATCTGAAGTCTCTTTTATATAGGCCTTAGTGGTCCCCTAATACTGTATCTGAAGTCTCTTTTATATAGACCTTAGTGGTCCCCCTAATACTGTATCTGAAGTCTCTTTTATATAGGCCTTAGTGGTCCCTAATATGTATCTGAATTTATAGACCTTAGTGGTCCCCTAATACTGTATCTGAAGTCTCTTTTATATAGACCTTAGTGGTCCCCTAATACTGTATCTGAAGTCTCTTTTATATAGACCTTAGTGGTCCCCTAATACTGTATCTGAAGTCTCTTTTATATAGACCTTAGTGGTCCCCTAATACTGTATCTGAAGTCTCTTTCCCGAAATTCAGCCTTGGTGTAGAATTACAGCCACTAGAGCCAGTCCCACAATGAGCTTTCCTTAGGATGTGCCATTTCTGTGTCTGTAGCTATTGAGGAGGAGAGAGGGGGGGGGGGGCAAGGTGGAGGGTGGGGGTGTGGCCTTGCCCAACTGCCACTTTGCTCGTTTGAAGCCATGATATCTGTCTCTCATGGGTGGGCCAAGTTCTCTGGGCGGGCGAAGCAGAGAAAGGGGAGGTAACCTTGCTCCTTATGACCTCATAAGGAGAAGATTCCAGATCGGCCCATCTGAGCTTTCATTTTCTCTAAGGCAGAGCAGGATACCCAGGGCTCGGTTTACACCTATCACCATTTCTAGCCACCGGGGGACCATAGGCAGGCTGGGGGAACGCATGTTAATGTTAAAAAAGCTCATAAAGTGAAACTTTCATGCCATGGGACCTTTAAGTCTCTCCCGATGCTCCGCCACCATTGGTGTATAAATGTATGTGAATGGGTGAATAAGAGGCAAATTGTAAATTGCTCTGTAAGGTAAACAGGGCTATATACAGTGCCTTGCGAAAGTATTCGGCCCCCTTGAACGTTTCGACCTTTTGCCACATTTCAGGCCTCAAACATAAAGATATAAAACTGTAATTTTTTGTGAAGAATCAACAACAAGTGGGTCCCAATTATGAAGTGGAACGAAATTCATTGGCTATTTCAAACTTTTTTAACAAATAAAAAACTGAAAAAGTGGGCGTGCAAAATTATTCAGCCCCTTTACTTTCAGTGCAGCAAACTCTCTCCAGAAGTTCAGTGAGGATCTCTGAATGATCCAATGTTGACCTAAATGACTAATGATGATAAATAGAATCCAGCTGTGTGTAATCAAGTCTCCGTATAAATGCACCTGCTCTGTGATAGTCTCAGAGGTCCGCCGGTAAAGTGCAGAGAGCATCATGAAGAACAAGGAACACACCAGGCAGGTCCGAGATACTGTTGTGGAGAAGTTTAAAGCCGGATTTGGATACAAAAGATTTCCCAAGCTTTAAACATCCCAAGGGAGCACTGCGCAATGTGTGATAATATAAATGGAAGGAGTATCAGACACTACCACAAATCTAACGAAGACCGGCCGTCCCTCTAAACTTTCAGCTTATACAATGAGAAGACTGATCAGAGATGCAGCCAAGAGGCCCATGATCACTCTGGATGAACTGCAGAGATCTACAGCTGAGGTGGGAGACTCTGTCCATATGGGACAACAATCAGTGCAGTATGCAGCAAATCTGGCCTTTATGGAAGAGTGGCAAGAAGAAAGCCATTTCTTAAAGATATCCATAAAATGTGTCGTTTAAAGTTTGCCAAAAGCCACCTGGGAGACACACCAAACATGTGGAAGAAGGTGCTGTGGTCAGATGAAACCAAAATCGAACTTTTTGGCAACAATGCAAAACGTTATGTTTGGCGTAAAAGCAACACAGCTCATCACCCTGAACACACCATCCCCACTGTCAAACATGGTGGTGGCAGCATCATGGTTTGGGCCTGCTTTTTCTTCAGCAGGGACAGGGAAGATGGTTAAAATTGATGGGAAGATGGATGGAGCCAAATACAGGACCATTCTGGAAGAAAACCTGATGGAGTCTGCAAAAGACCTGAGACTGGGCGGGACGGATTTGTCTTCCAACAAGACAATGATCCAAAACATAAAGCAAAATCTACAATGGAATGGTTACACAAAAAAACATATCCAGGTGTTAGAATGGCCAAGTCAAAGTCCAGACCTGAATCCAATTGAGAATCTGTGGAAAGAACTGAAAACTGCTGTTCTGACAAACCCCTCCATCCAACCTCACTGAACTTGAGCTGTTTTGCAAGGAGGGTAGGCAAAAATGTCAGTCTCTCGATGTGGCAAAACTGATAGAGACTACCCAAGCGACTTACAGCTGTAATCGCAGCAAAAGGTGGGGCGCTACAAAGTATTAACTTAAGGGGCTGAATAATTTTGCACGCCCAATATTTCAGTTTTTTATTTGTTTAAAAGGTTTGAAATATCCAATAAATTTCGTTCCACTTCATGATTGTGTCCCACTTGTTGTTGATTCTTCACAAAAAATTACAGTTTTATATCTTTATGTTTGAGGCCTGAAATGTGGCAAAAGGTCGAAAAGTTCAAGGGGGCCGAATACTTTCGCAAGGCACTGTAAATGCAGTGCATTTACAATTTTAAACAATAACTTTCTGGTAATGTCATTGATAGGGACATTATCGATAGATAGTGGCTGTGGTCCAGTCCTGATACTTGTTTATATGGCTTGCCTAACACACAATAAAGCTTGTCGTGCATTTGGCGGCCTCAACACTATTGTACATGAAGCAATACACAGAGGTGTAGCCCAGCTACTCAGCCTGAAAGACCAGATCATCCATCAGCCAATGTCAGCAGCTACACTGATTTAAAGGCAAGGCCCTGGCCTGCACACTCGGCTGGTCATGCTGCATTGAGTTAACTGCACCGGTGCAGGTGATGGGTGGCATGTTAGGATGAAAGTGGCTGATTACATCTGATACACGAGACATCTTCACCAGACAACTGTTCTGTCTAACTTGCAAAGGGTCTGTTTGTTAGATGTCTTATGAATATAGTGAATTACGACAGTGTACACAACACAACATCCCTGTGTCTCCATACTACATACTAACTAAACTATACAGCAGCTGCAAAGAACCCTCAGCTGAAAAAGAGACAGAGCAGGGACCCCTTACTATATATAATGTATAAAATTGAGTTTCATATTAAAGTGATGGTTCGGAGTAATTTCACCCTAGGGTCCTTTGCACCCTGACCTCGAGCCAAACACCCCCCAGAAGCTTTTTTCACCTGAATCGAACATTGGGAGAGTTAGCGTTATCAGCTGAATAGCTTAGTGCAGGCGCTAATGGATCCAACTGTGTATTTCGTAAGTTACCCCACTAATAATGCCCGAAATGATACCAAACTTCTACAAGTAGTACAAATAAGTTATGTACTCATAAAACGATGAATTGGAAAGTTTGTAAGTACACCAGAAGTTTATTTAAATAACACTTGCCTGCTGGCTTATTATATACTTTATGGCTTCAAGTATATATAGCAAATGTCTTTCTTAGGATATAGAACTTTAGAACTTATAGAGCTTTTTCTGGAGCTGTTTCACCAGCATCCACAGTTTCTATTTTTTTTCATTTTCTTTCTGCATTGCATTGTGGGAGAATATTGTCCATAAATAGCACACACACAAAAGAGCGTATTTAGTATGGAGGCTGTCCTCGTTTGAGTAAACTCCATCAGCCTTCAAGATTGTTTTGTGCTCAATGCAGACGTGACATGACAATGCTGATGTTAAGCAGGTCTAGCATTCACCATGTTCACTGTCTTAGTTCAGCGTGTCAGCATGCTAACATTTGCTGATGAAACGTTAAGGGATCCCCAAAGTTATTACAATTCATCGTGAATGTCGGTGCCAGACTTCAAGGGAATCCTTTCAATAGTTTTCAGGACATTTCACTGAAATCCACAAGTGTCAAACTCAACAAAGTTGAGGAAAGAGGAAGAGGAAAAAGTGAGGGGATCGCCAAATCATTTGGATATATCGTGTAGGACCTGAATTAGGACTTGAGTGTCTGTACAACACTTTGTGCTAATCCATCTGATAATATGTGGAGAATATGTGCTCCTATTGGAGACTGCAAGCCGCTGGACAACAAGTCTGTTTCTTTTTGTTTTGAAAATCCCAGATGTTAAAAAAGAATAAACACAACCTCCAGTGTAATCCCTGATGTTTACCCGTCAAATCTGAAGCTGCCGTCTATTGTGGTTAATGGTTTTCTCAACACTAGATTTTCTCCCTTCTTTGCAACCATCAAAGGCTCAAAAGAGGTGCATTCTGTATATATGAATGAAGATTAGCTGGAAGAGAGACGTGAGAATTGTTTAAAGATCATGTTTCCCCCCAGGCAGCGTCTAACTACTGTACTGCCAGCTGTTATAGAGGATCAGCTGAATTGTAAAAAACAATTGGTCCAACATTTTGAATAATGCATCAAACTGGTCTTGTGACATTATAACGTAGATCTCATTTCTTCAAAACGCCGCCTTTCTTTGACACATGATTTTTCTCCTCAGAAGTGGGAGAATTGTTTTTCATAATGCCCATTTTCGCACAATGAACAAGGAATTAAAAGCTAAAAAAGGAATGAACCATCTTGTGAAGGGCTTACTGCATGGGTGGAATACGGTCTAAAAAAAAAAATGAAAAATGCAAGTCTCCCTCTCTTTTAGAAAAAAGATTTTTTTTGTGGCATTTTAGGCCTTTATTGGATAGGACAGCTTAGACAGGAAAGGGGAAGGAGGGTGAGTGACATGCAGCAAAGGGCTGCAGGTCGGAAGTGAACTCGCTGCCAGTGTGTTGAGGACTGAGCCTCTGTATATGGGCGCGCGCTCTACTACCCAGCTATCCTGGGTGAGCTACCCAGGCGCCCTGCAAGTCACCTTCTCTGAAATCAATCCAAGGCACACCGTAGGGTTTGTGCAAAAATGAAAATGCCTTTATTTTACATGGAAATATGTATTTAAAATGACCATTGCGTTGCGACCGACATAGCACTTCATCAGGATCCCTTTAAACCAACCTATCGAACACAGACCTGCTCCTTATATTCCATATATTCAGTGGTGGAAGAAGTATTCAAATCCTTAACTTAAGTAAACATTCTAATACCACACTGTAAAAATACTCTGTTACAAGTAAAAGTACTGCATTGAAAATGTTATTTAAGTAAAAGTATGTAAGTATCATCAGGAAAATGTAAAAACTTAAAGAACTCAATGCAGAAAAATCCTCACGTTTTAGAAACTAGAAACGATCCAAACAGTTCTGTCAATCAACTAAGTGTTTAATCTGCTAATCATTTTAGCGGTACTTGTATAGGCCTATATATTGTTGGGTAGTTTAATTTATAATAATTGTGGTGGAGTATAAAAGGCAGTTTCAAACTCCAGCTCTCCCTTTGGCAGATGGCTCAGCAGCAGCAGCATGTGGAGAAACCAAAGACAGGTATAAATCACTAACAAGTCTAATCAAATGAATACTATTATTAACCAAAATGCATGCACTCAGATTGGAAATGTTAGCATCATTTGTGAAAAGAATAAACATATCTAAAGAAAATGTGTTTGTGGTTATTTGTAAAAACCAAACCCATTACCCCACTTTAAATGCTGCCGGTTGATAGGGCCGTCATAATAATACATTGTATTTCATAAACTACATGTGGTTTGTGTGCAAAAATATTAATTTGTAAAGTAACTAGTAACTAAAGCTGTCAGATTAATGTAGTGGAGTAAAAAGTACAATATTTCTCCCTGAAATGTAGCGGAGTAGAAGTAGAAAGTGGCATAAGAAAAAAAAGACTCAAGTAAAGTACAAGTAAATTCAAAGTAAAGTCAAATTTGTACTTAAGTACAGTACTTGAGTAAATGTACTTAGTTACATTCCACCACTGCATATATTCCAAATAAAGATTAGAGTTTAAAGTGCTCATATTATGCTTTTTGGCTTTTCCCCTTTCCTTTATTTTGTTATGTATCTTTTTGTGCACGTTATAGGTTTACAAAGTGAAAAAGCCCAAAGTCCCCCCCAAAGGGACTTACCATCTCCAACAGAAAACACTGTTCACCAACTGCTCCAAACAGCTCTACTGTAGTCCAGCCTTTACTTCAGAGACAAACATGGTCACTTTGGAACACACGTTATAATGCTTTCGCCCTAGCGCGTAGCGGCGCCCTCATACTCTGCTTCTGACTGGCTAGTAGTCCTTACCTAGCTACTGTCAGGGCACACCTCATACTCTGCTTCCTACTGGCTAGTAGTCCTTACCTAGGTACTGTGCATGTGTGACTCCCAACAAAGATAGAACAGAAGTAAGATGTCTCACTCTGTAGCTAAAACAGAGAGCTCAACACACAGGGTGAAAAGAGGAGCTGCAGCAATGTGCAGTACAACAAATATATGGTGTTTTTTAAAAATGAAACCACGTAAACCTATTCTGATATAACCTCTAAATACAATTATGAACCTGAACATGAGCATAATATGAGCACTTTAAAAGAAGATGTAAATGTATATTTTGATATGGTAAATCAATATTTAAGAAATGAAAGTGAAATGAAAATGATCTGTTTTTGAAATCCGTGTCAAATCAAGTGTGAACTGGTACAAGACTTTGGTGTGGCAGGGCTTAGAGAAAAGCTGATGACGGGGGAGTGGAAGGTCACATTGGATGATGATTAAAAAAGATTAACTGTTGTGATCAGCCCGTTCTGAGTAATCCATACGATAACCAAAGTGTTCCACTGACAACAATACGACCCCTTGCCTCAGCTAGTGACCCCGTTCATGAAGTGATTATCCCTGCAATCTATGAATGGTCAATTATTAATCTGATTGGGCCGTGACAACGGTATGAAAGAAGATGATTCATGCAATTTGAACTGTTTAAGAAAATTAAAATAAATGCCTTCTTTCTCGTATTTCTGTGCAAACACCCATTGCGAAAAGAATAATATGAGACTCTTGCTTTGAAGGCTTACGGTATGTGGACACAGAGGTCTATTGTTAAAGCTTGTACATGTTTCACAATTATTTCATTGTGGCTCCAAGATGCAAAGTCAGCATCAGTTAAGCCAATAAACAAGCTGTAAAAAAGACCAGAGCTGCTTAGTCAGCGGTGTCGCAAAACAAAGATCCGGTACGTGTGTTTGTGTGTATCTTCTCTTCCCATTGACTCCTACTGACCTGTAAAAATTGACTGCATGCAAGCTTAACTTGGACAATACACAATAGATCCCTGAGCGGCTGGGAGATCTCTCCCAAGTGAAATTTATTGGTTTGTTTTTTTTGTCAGTGAAACGAGAGCATGTAGCAGCCCAGTGAGGCTGTGATGCTCGTCACACGGCAGAAAACAACATCATTGTGTCGATGAAAGATCGAGCTAAGACACCGACTGACAGCTATAGTGTTCCTTTTCCTACCAGCTGTCAACATTGTCAACTTTAAGCTACGACCGTGATCTTTCCTTACATTTAGGTAGGTTGGATTTCTTGTATTTGACCGAACCGTAACCACAGAGGTGGGGGATCAGAAAACACTCAAAACCTTTTTGAAACAGTTACGTATATGGATTTTGACATTGGACATAAATCTGGAAATCTCCAGAGGCCTTAAAATACAATATTATCTAATTTATAATAATATAATACTTATGTCACGATCCAACTTAAAATTATATCCCCAAAGGAAAACTTTGTCAGCACCTGTTTTATCTAAAAAGATATATTTCTCTGTTCATCTGACTTCAATTTTCCATAGTGGACTAAAAAAGCAATTGATTTTATTACTCTAGTACAAAGTGCTAGTAAAAAGTTAAATGTTCATGTGCTTATATAATAATATATCGATACTTGGTGTCTGTGTATCACTACAGTATTGCCACAGATCATATCGCGATACTATGCTGTATTGATTCCACCCCCCTGCCCCCCTACCCCTATCATATACAGTGTTATGTTGGAAGGTAATGACAACTGACCAATTATTTCATGTAGGTTGGACCACTTGCATACATGTAGAATGTTAGCATGCAACCTTTGCAGTAATCATGACATGCAGCAAAGGTTTGCAGGTCGGATTCAAACCCCAGCCGCTGCCAAGGATTCAGCCTACATGGGGGCGCACGCTCCACCAGCTGAGCTAGAGGTTTATAACAATGCATTCATTCATCAGATAGAATTTTTCACTCTGGACCAAATTACTGTAATGGACCAACAGTACGACAATGTAATTTCTGGCTAGCAAAAACAAGACTTAACATACCTTTCACAAAGTTTCTTATTATTATAATGGCTCTCACGTATGTTGCTTTTAGTGCAGTTAGAGGTTGGTACTGATACTGAATCTGTAGCATCGATACAGGATTAAGTTGAAGATAAACGCTTGTTTAATAACACAATTGGAAGAACCACATTGTGCGCGCACACACACACACACACACACACACACACACACACAGACCATTCTACACCGTATTTTTAGATGAAATTGCAGTCCTAAATGCGATGACGGACACTGTGAGGTGAGGTTGCAGGCCACATTTAATATCTGTCAATCTTCTTTAAACCCCATAACACACACACACACACACACACACACACACACACACACACACACACACACACACACACACACACACAGGCTCCGCCTCAGAGGCTCCAGGGAAGACTGGGTGATTTTTCATCATGATGATCCAAAATTAGCTGCAACATTTCTAAATGAAACAGCATTTCATTGAGATAGATAGGCCACACTGTCATGCATACTAATAAGGGAGAGGATGAGGAGGAGGAGAGGGTCAGGAGATGTATGTAAGTATTAGAGAGAGAGAGAGGGGGGGCGAGGAGAATAGAGCTGCAGTGAAAAGAGGATTAAGAGATGAGAAGAGGGTGGCCAGGGGAGGACAGGTATGGTGGCTTTTAAATGCAGCAAGAGAAAACAGCAACTTGGCACAAAGAAGATGAATGACGCACACACACACACACACACACACACACTTATTACACTGTATTCTTAGTTAGTGCTGTGTTAGCACTCTAGTATGAAGAACCCTTCATCTGTATCCAACACTTTGAACATATAGACTCTGTACAGTCTCTGTTGTGTTGTTTACGTTCAAGTTCAATATTTAGTAATTGACCTGAAGTAGGTCACTGGGTCCGTAAATGTCACTGTGTGTGTTGGTAAAAGGCAGACGTGCTGCTTGTTATCAGCTCTCTCTGAAACTGTAGACTTTTTGGGTTGATGTTTGATTAGGCTTAGACACGAAACAACTTGGTTCGAGGTAGAGAAAGATTGTGGTTTGGGTTAAAAATAACTACTTCATTAAGCTTTTGGGATCTTTTGCTCCCAATGGAGAACACATAAAATGAATTAGTTTTCATCAGCCTCAAATGTACTTGTTTAGCTTTAATTAGAAATGTTAAGTATAAAAAAACAGGCACAACTAAAATGGTGAACATTAAACCTGCTAAATTGTTAGCATCATGAATGTGGTTAGCATGCTGACAAAGCAGCTGAAGCCACAGAGCTGCTAGCATGGCTGTAGACTCTTAAGGGGTGTCTCAATTTGGATACGTCCATGAGTACACTTATGTAGTACCATGTGTACACTACTGTCGCTGCATCTCATAGCCCTTAAAGTGATGGTTCGGAGTAATTTCACACTAGGCTGCTTTGCACCATGACCTCGAGCCAAACAACCCCCCATAAGCTTTTTTTCCCTTGTTATGACGTTGGTCGAGTTAGCGTTATCAGCTTAGGTTAGCTTAGTGCAGGCGCTAATGGATCCACGTTTGTATCTCGTAAAGTACCCCACTAATAATGCCCGGAATGATACCAAACGTCTACAGTAGTACAAATAGTTTCTGTACTTATAAAACGAGGCATTAGAAAGTTTGTAACTACACCAGAAGTATATTTAAATAACACTTGCCTGATGGATACTCCTCTTGGCGTTTACACGCAAAAGGAGAATTCGCCTCTGAAACCTATTCTCTCTAAAAACTCCGGCCAGAGTGGAGATTTTTGAAATCTTCGTTTGCACGTTTGCACGTAAACTGAGACAAACGGAGGTTTAGGCAGTCGAGAGAGAGAGAGAGGAAGTGATTCGTTGCTATTGTTGCTATTTTCGGGATTCTGATTGGCTAACGTGGGCTTGAGCTTCTCGTTTACACCGCCACCTACAGGTTTGGCGTGCTCTTGACGGCATATATACACGGGTACATGAAAAACAAACACTTTTCTGAAAACTGACAGCTGTGCACAATGTTATTTTTTAAAAACGGAGAGGTTGAAATGTCCGTTTATGAAAATAGCCGGCCACGTGTAAACGTAGCATAAGTCCCTCCCACAGAGGAGGAGAGAGGCAACGAGCAAATGTGTTTTAGAGCAGGGCTTCTTACCTGGTCTCACCCTGTGACCCACATTTTCCCCATTGTCGTAAAGTTGCGACCCACTTTTATAGAAATGTAATCTGTCTGAATGCGTGCTAATGTTTTTCTTGTTTGATATTGTATATTGTAATATTTTTCTGTGTTGCATTATCTTGAAAGTTGTTGTTTTCCTGCCTCGGGACTACAGGTGGAAATTAGCATTTATGCTATAACCTGGCTCATTTACAGTCTGTACAGAAATGTTAGATTGTTCATTAATGTGCACTGTCCCGAATAAATAAATAAATAAATAAAATAAAAAAAATTCAAAAATAGCCTTCGAAAACACACATGCATCACCTTTTTTTTTAAAACATAAATAACCATATTTACATGTACAAAGTGCATTTCTGAGCACTTTAATAAGAAACTCAGGAGGAACATGACAAAATAAATAAGGCCACAAATGATCTTGCCTCCGAACATCAACACAAACTTAAAGTGAACGTAATTCAAATCATGGTTACCATGGCTATGGCGCTAGACTGCTGCACGGCTCTGACGCATGACCGTCAAAATATCTCATACTGCATTTGGCTATATTTGTCAGTGTGAACGCACATACTCAAAATAGCAAGTCTCTTTAAATGACTGACATGAACTTGACAAGAAAAAGCCCAGGTCTGTTAGCCAACATTGAAAAAAAACAAGAGGTTTGGTTAAAGTCTTTAACGGTAATAAAAAAAAAATTCTATTGAGGGTTGTTTTCCAGATGATATCAATCAATCAATCAATCAATCAATCAAAATGTATTTATATAGCACTTTACAACAACCAGCAGGTATCCAAAGTGCTTAACATCAGAAACACATATCATACAATAGAAAGAATGAACATAGAAAACAGTAAAATCAGAAAAGGTTACAAAGAAACAAAAGAATGAAATTGTCACACCACTGCTACATATTAAAGGCCAGACGAAACAGATACGTTTTGAGTTTGGACCTAAAAAGAGCTACATCTGTAATAGTGCGAATATCAGGGGGTAACTTGTTCCAGAATCTCATCAGATTTTACCCTTATTTAAAAATGAGTGATCCCATCTATGTGTATTTAAAAAAATCAATGAATCATTATTACATGCTGATTTTTTCTTTGTGGGCGATGTAGCAATTGAAGGTTATTCTGCTGCTCTCTACTTTATATTCCTCTAGATTAGAGCGCCAGCTAAATGTGTAAAATGTCAAATGAAAATGTAATCTGTCGTGTATTTATGTGAGCGTTTACTTTTTTATGAGCTTATTCAATAACCGCTACATCCCTCGTATTCAGCCCAAGATGCTTTAAAAAAGCTGTGAGTGAAGCGTAACACAGCTGCTGCTCTGCTCGCGTTGCTGACAGGTACCTAAGAGAGGCATTTATTTCTCATTCAGTGGATATCAAGCTCATTCAAAATCTACACCCCTTCCCAAGTGTGGTAGATTGGTAGTCAAGTGCAGCACAGTTTTCATCAAGCTTTCAACACAGTAGAGCGTGGCACAGCTGCTGGCACTCCAGGTACCTTTTTGTTTTTTTGTTGTTGTTGACGGGCTTGCCTCTTCGGCTTCGCCATGTGTCAAGCTTTTCAACGCCTTTCAGTTTCCAAGGGTAATGGGTAAGAATAACAATAGAGAACTGTAATTGTGGTTGTCAAGCTTAGGAAATAACAGACACTGTAAATGTGTTGCTTTGTCTGTCTATCATTAAGTGACTTTGTTTTGGATCATTTTGCATGAGTGAACAAATCAGTTTTTTTCCCCTTTGGACTTTTGTTTGAATGTACTCACGCTGGTTGCAAAGTGAGGTGGTGACAGTTTTGTATTTCCTGTCCTTTACAATGAGTGTCCCAGGAGTTGGTTGCATGGTTGCAATACCCCTTTATTATATAGTGAAATATTACACGATAGACCTAAATCAGGAAATGTGATCAGCTGTTTAGGCCGCTGGATGAGTTTCAGGTAGTACCGAGCGGGCAACCTTTGCTGCTGAAAAATGAAGCCAATGCAGAAGTACAAAAAAAAATGCAGTTCCTTGAAGGGCTGCTTGAGGCTGGCCCTTAAAAAAGGCAACAGCTGGAGCCACTGGGAGCCGCCCACTTTGAGCTTAATTTGGACTCTTCAGAAACCTATGGGTGACGTCACGGAGACTACGTCTATATTTTGTACAATCTAAGGGAAGTACATGTATTCAACTATTATGACAACTATTAATTGGAAAAGTCAGCCACTGTATAATTGAATGCATTTGTTTTGCACTGGCAAGAAAAATATAGTATGACTCTAGGTCTGGCAAAATTAATGAACAATACAGCTAATGAGCAGTTACACAATACAAAGTCATTTCAGTTCCCATGTAGAATAATTAACTTGTTTAACGTTGGCAAAACAGGAGAACAATTGGTTGAATAATAGGCTGGGTCTAAATAAGTTATTGGGTGCCAGCACATAGTCTCAGTCCAGCTGAGAGGTGAAAGTTATTTGAATGAAAGTGTTGAATGTTTAAAAAAGAAAAGCCATTATCAAATGTGATAATTTACTACGAGCCAATTTACACAAAACCATGTGTGAAATCAATGTACAGGTATGCTGGCTGGTGCATGTGAAGCTCATTATTTAAGCTTGTTTTTCCCTTCTCCTTTTACCCTCGTCTTTGGTCATGACTAAACAACTGAATTATCTGTCCCCTGGCTGTTAGTAACAAAGATGACCTAATGTCAAAAGCAGCATGTTGCCACTTTATGCAAAAATTATTTTTTATTTATTATTTTGGCATTTAAATCTTGTTTTGTGCAATGTAGAATATAAAACAAGGGAAACGACACGCTACATTTGAACAGCTTTCAAGTTTTTGCCTCAGGCCAAAAGTCAAAACATCATGAACAATCACACCAAATGAAGAGTCAGTTGTTCATGCAATCATCAACAACAAGTTCAAGATGAAAAAGAATCATTAATCCAACTACAAAAAAATAAAATGTATGTGTTCTCACTAACAAAAATTTGCTCTTGAAAAGTTTTTAATAACGAAAGAAGTTGAAGTGGCAGCCGAAATACAACTACTGAGTGATGCTAAAACGCCAATTATAATGGCAACGGTTCAAACAAGTTGGAGCTTCAGTTCGAGTGTGAGCGCTGAATGAAGTTGAAGCGTCAGTTTAATTAGCAGAGTTGAAATATCAGTAGTGAAAGTGTTGAAAAGAGTTAAAACCTCAGTGGAACTTCAAGGACTGGAAGGATTTGAAGTGTAAGTGATTAAATGGCCAGTAAGGGTTAGTCAATTAACACATCACATCCTATGAATCATTAATACTCATTAATGTGATAGACAGCACAAGTCCACAATACTTAGCCCATATGTTAGAATGAAAGCTATTGAAGTGCAAAAGCAGTGAACACACAGAGCCCTATTTCTTTTGTGTGCAGTTTCTTTTTCACCTGCTATGAAGAACTTTGTTGTGAGCAAATACTTTGACTGCTCGGTACGTAATTTAGAATCAAACTAGCTGTGAGTGCTCTCATTTACAGCGCGATAAATTGAGAGTGAGGTGACTGCGGCCTTGCTGACAGCCTCACACTGATGTGAAAACAACTCTGTTATGAGATGGAGAGAGAAAAAGAGCAAGCATAGAGAGCATTAGCGGTGTTCATCCAAACAGGAGCAGCGCTGCTGTGATGAGGCCTGGCAGAAGCCATTTCTCCACAGAGCATGCCTGCTGGAATGACATAACCTTGCTGTGCACTCAGCAGTGGAATGAGTCAGGGATGAGGCCGTCCAGCTACACAGCGACCTGGGCTCCCTGCGAGCCACCTAAGCCAGAGTGACATGCCTCGCTGTGATAATACTGCCAGCAATCACAACATGAGCATGAAGGCTTTAAAACGGCTGCAGCTGCTTGATATGTTTGACTGCCACACAGCCACACAGCCACCGAGACTTCTGCAACAAATAGCACATATGAACGACGAGACAGTGAAATGGCCAACATAAAAAAAGAGGCTGGAAAGAGATAGATGAGTTGGCTCAGAATGTAAAAACAGTATATGAAACTACGAAGCAGCCAGCATGCACCAAGGCTGCAATAGAAAATATGTGGACGTTTTTTTAATTTGCATCTGAAATCTAAATCTGCGTCAAATAGTGATAGTTATTATATATATTGTTAAAGTGCACTTGTATCCTGACTTCGTTCATATAAATTGTGCAGAATGTCATGCCCGCTTGGTTCTGGTCATTTAAACAGGGCTGTCTTTAGGTGAAAGGCCATCAAATCTTTGCAGGAATGTGCTAAATTCGGTTTCAATTGCACAATGCATACAAGAGTTATACATACATACCAGTCCAAAGTATCTTTGTGAAAAAGACCCTGGGGGACATTTTAACAAAAGTGGAAACTGCTATGATCCCAAGCTGGTGCTATATGCCTCAAACCAAATCCAATTAGCTCCTCCTTTGCACATACTTACATACGAGATTTCCTCAACACCTGTAGTTTTAATTAAATACAACAGACTTAGTACTGGTAACAAGAATCATCACACACAGGCATCATTTAACACACATTTGTTTATTATATTAAGACATATTGCACAGTAGACAGAAGCTTTATGAACAAATAGTGTGTAAAAACAAAACTGCCGGTGTGTTTGAATGCATGCTGCCATGACAGTGTTAGTAGTTTGATCTGAGTATGGGGAGATGTAGCCTTGTGTATCTTCTTTGCCAGTAAAAGAAGGTGATGTTACTTTTATAGCACTGCAATGCCACAAGAACCAATGGCCATCTGTCAACAGCTAGAATGTCACGCCTGAGTATCTCTATTGTGTAATGTTGTGAGGCCTCTTCTGCCCCACTTTTAAAAGGCTACCGCCGCTGGTTTGTTAAAAAAAAACAGAATTTCTACATTTACGCAGACATGTGTGCTGTTATCATTCATGGTCTTTGATAAAGTAAAAAGTGTCTGCAGTCTGTGATGTTTATAGGGGAGATAGGCACCTGCATGAAAATAGCTCTTTTGTATTAACAAGACTATCTCTATCTTAAAAAAAAAAAAAGAATCAGTTTCATATTGGTTTTCATAGTAGATACTACAAACTGTCAGGGTGAATAAATGTGTAAATTACTATTTCTGCAAATGAAAAGATGAGTAATGTGGGTGTTGACCTCCGACCACATCCTTGGATTTTTTGATTGCACCCTGAGTGTCTGCTCTTTAAGCCTTTTGACAACATAAAGCATACTTATCACTGCAAAACCATCTTTTATTTTATTGGTCAACATTTAATGTTATCTGCATTTTGTTTTGACACTGTGGGACTTAATCTGGTCAACAGTATAATATCTGTCTATTTAAAAAAATAATTTTTTTTGCTACCTGTTATTTTGTTGGGATGCAAACATACTGTACTTAAAAAGAAAAAAGAAGCCTAATTTCCTCTCTTAAAGCGCAAAGTGACGCTTTGTTGTACAGAATCACATTCTACCAGATCACCACAAAGACATTGAGTACACAAAATCTTAAAACTCATTTATTTCCAACCCAAAGGCAGTGGAGTGACCTCTGTGTTTAAGCTAAATGTCAATTTGATCAAGCGAGTGCTCTGCTCCAGATTGGGCCACGAAAAAAAAAAATTTGCTTCAACCTTCGGTGTTCTATCTCCAAATAAAGGATCTGTGGACGGTAAAACAACGGCTAGAATCTCAATCATTTACTGGACAGTAGATGTTCAAGAATTATCCTTGATATTTAACACTGCAAATCATAGGAGACAATATATCCCTAATTTCTGCAGGACATTTTTTTTTTTTTTACAGTATGTCATGTAAAAATCACCCAAATCAGCCAGAAACTGTTAAAACAGGGTGCTGTTAGAGTATGTTGTCAAACGGTTTCACTGAGCAATTCAAGAGGTAATGTGTTCCTGTAGCTGTCAAGTGTTTTAATGACTGTTTGTAGTAATGCACCCCCATGGGTATATGGCTGATAACGTTCTGATGTATCTCCATTTTTATTAGGTCAGGCTTTTTTCACAGGGAGCTTGTGCAACTGCAGTTTTTGTACCAAATAAATCATATTAATACAGCACGACAGGTAATCATGTCATAGGAAAAAGGAATGACAAAAGATCCAGATTGTGCTGGCTAACAAAAGTTTATCATTGTTATCACTTTCTTTTGTCTTGGTTTTGAAACAATGTGGATGAACAACAGTCTAAGGTCAGTGCTGTATACGTTAAAATCGATACGATAAATGATTTCCATTAAATTCTCCCTTTACTTGGCCATTGGTTTCATGTGGATTTTTAGCCCAAATCTTATCTTATTCCTGAGCCAACATACTATCACAAACTACTGTATACTACTACAAACATATCTTGACTGTAATGATAAACTCATACTTTAATTACTTTTTGGCATCCGTGTGTAAAAACATGTGCAATACTTCCAACTTTAATCTTTTGCCTCCTGCTAACATCACACCACATGTCCTTGTGTAAAATGGTTAGTAAATCAAATCATTACCCAGAAAGAGTTAAGTGCAAGAGAAAGAATAAAATACAAAGTGTCTCCTGTTTGGGTTCATGCCGTTAAAAACAACATGATTTGACAGAGACTGTGGAAAAACACATTTTCTGTGAAAGCAGTTAAGTGTGTTATCTCTTAAAGAAGGGTTTATGCTAAACAAGAATTATCTAGTCTTCGGGTGGATTCTGCTTTTTGAGATGTTATTTATGTTGTTGAAGCAAAAAATACAATGTTTTTTGACAGTATTTACAATTTATGCAGTTGTTTGTGGTCTGCTTAAAATAGAAATGATGACATAATGCTTATTGTATGTGCACTGTGAATTTTAGCATTCCTCATCCTGTTTAAATGGCTAAGCATTGACATTGTTGATATTCTTTTCACATTAAACCCTCAGCTGAGGACCCCCACAATAGGTAGTCCAGTTGTTTTTTTAGGAAAATCTAAATATACTTAAAGTAACAATTAAAAGTATGCAGAATGGCCCATTTCAGATATTTCTTGATGCATTAATGTTGCAGTTGGTAAAGTTGGAGCTAATTTAAACTAATTTATACAATGCTAGCTTGTGAATTTCCCCCCTTATCTTAACCTATAATAATACATCGGTGATGGAATACTAAGATCCTTCACTTATGTAAAAGTAGAAATACCATAGTTGAATACTCCATTACAGTTAAAAGACTTGAATTCGAAATGTTACTAAAGTCAAATTACATTATTATTATTAGCAAAATGTACTTATCAAAAGTAAAAATTATGCAGAATGGCTTCTTCAAAGTCTTATGGACACTAAACTTCATTTTAATCTTAAAAGAAGAATTAGCGTTACATCTTTTAATATTAAATTCAAAACGTCTGTAGCAGTAAAACATTACAAAACACAATTTTCATTTGTGAAATGTTATGGCATGTTGCTTAGTTTTGGCACCTATTTTGCGTCAACATCCAAAATCCCACACACGTCTTATGAGTCTTGTAGTCACAAAGGCTCCGTCCCAAGATGGCGGCCGCAGCTAAGCATCTCCTAAGCCAAATGTAGCCC
Source organism: Perca fluviatilis (assembly GCF_010015445.1). Taxonomy (NCBI): domain Eukaryota; kingdom Metazoa; phylum Chordata; class Actinopteri; order Perciformes; family Percidae; genus Perca; species Perca fluviatilis. The sequence goes on along the minus strand of NC_053129.1, from coordinate 27,963,236 downwards.
ACCAAGCAATTTACAGGTGTTTTCCCCCACTAAAACTTATTTAAGTCAAATGTTGAAAAGTTGACAAGGTTGTAATACAAATGCCACCTTTTTAAATCATACAATGGAGTCAGCCTGTAGTTCTGTGTACATGCAGCTGTGAGGAATGGCAGGTGATTAATGTACACTCGCGCAAGGGATTCACCACCTGTTCAATCATGGCACTAGCAAGCAACCTACCGGGTGGAAATGTAAAGACTTTTAGAATATTTAGGGCCAGCTAATTGATGCCACCGAGAAAGTGAATATGTAAACATTAAGAAAAAAAACCGAAAGTGACAACAGAGAAAAAGGAGAAACCAGAGCTGGCTGAAGGTAAAAATAACGCGAAGTAGTTACAAAGCCATTATGCTAATGGTGCTGACGCAGCTAGCAAAGTTCAACACAAGTGGGATGTAAAAACAACCGTTTCTACACAGACTTTCATGAAACCTCTGAGGAGCAGAACGTCAAGACAAGTTGGAGAAAGACGTCGTGTGAGGCTGGACTTTAACAAACCTTCATAACCGACTACATAAAGGTAACTGAGCCATTTTGTTGCTAGATTTGCTGCGACTGAAATTTATTTTCCATGTTTTGGCGAAGCTTGTAATTGGCCTATGTTGAATTGTGACATGGCTGTGATGATAATGTATTTGTGTTTTGTTTTGTTTCGAGTTTACAAATGAAGGATAGTTCAGAAATAGTGGTTTGTGTCTCAATTGTGCCTGTTGTCAGTAAATTGGGTGTAATAAGTGTGTGCCTCAGGGTTTACGTGCAGTTTAGTGTCCCAAATTATTTTCCAAAACTGAGTGTCCCAAACGATGAGGGTCTTATTTGAGACCGGGTAGGGTTAGGTTAGCAGGTTCATAATTAATTAAGGACATTGTATGGGGAATTTTGGACACTAAACTGCACGTATACCGTGCCTCAGTAGGTCAATATGGTTTTAATCCAAGAAATTTACAACTGTGCTCATTACTAATTTTGAAATGGGCCTGCTGGCCTGGTAAATATTATTTCAAATGCCAGTCTATCACTTCATGCACATTAAGATTGGATGTTTTGATAATTTTTGTGGTGGGTGATATATGGCTTGCTGTGCTTTCTTTTGAGTTTTATGGTTTATGTTTTAGCATCTGCTCTCTGATAATCTCCAAGATTATCCTGCTGTCCTATCCATGTGCATTGTTAGCATTGGTATTGATAGTGAATCAATTTCTTGCAGTGGTGAGGTTTTTATTTGTTGGTTGTTTGGCTTTTGGTGCATATTGTGCTTTCATGCTGTTGATCTACATTGTTATTGTTATGAATACTCATATTTAGGTATCATAAGTGATATGGGTTGAACAGGTATTGCAGCATTTCCCCTCCCGTTTTAATCCCAGTCTATCATCATTTCATATATTATCTACTGGGATACAGAGGATTCCACCAAGTTAAGTGTTTGCTGCTTTCACTAAAGTGCACATTAAGAGTGGAGGTTTTGGCTCTGTTTTTCATGTTTGTGCTGGCTGGTTGTTTTTTGTTTTCTCAGATGTGTTTTATGGTTTATGTCTTGGCATCTGCTGTCTGATAATCTGCTAAATTATGCTGCCGTCCTTCCTTCTTGCTAGTGGTTTGGCTTGTGACATATGGTGCTTTCATGCTGTTGATTTACAATGTTGTGTAATATGATTAACCATGTTTGAGTGTGGAGAAGATTTTATGGCAGATTTCCCCTGTTCCCCATGTTGTCATTGTTTTTTGAGGGCGTTCCTGTTTGCTCACTGTAAAACAGGTGGAAGGTGATAATGTATGATGACTTTAAGGATGTCGACAAACCGCCCACTCATACAAATATTTCATATTTGTTTTAATGAGAAACTCGATACACTTGTCCCACATAGGATAGATTCTAATTCTTATCTTCCCACATTTTATTCATTCAAATCATTAACAAACATTTCAAACCAATGTGGTGACAGCTTCCATTACTACTGTTCATATCATAATTACATCTAGACTGCTGAGTCGCTTTTCTACGGTTTGCCGCCGCTACACTCAGCTGCGCACATTGCCATCTTTAAGCTCAATATCCATGTAGTGATGGTCCTCTGCTGCTTATCAATTGGACATAGTTTCACAAGATTGGGACTGCCCCAAGCCATAATTTTTTTTTTTTTTAAATATGCATAACTGAATATGTGTCTGCTGCTGCGTATCAGGTGGTTTGCTGGGTTTAGATTTATACATCTCATCTTGCTAGATGGTACATTCCTCTCAGTGGCTGGAGGTGGTTTGTGGGGAATGGCCACACGACAGCTTGTGGTGAGCGCTATCAGAGTAGATCCCACGGTAGAGCTGGTATCTGGCTCAATATCTAATAAGGTTTTTGGGGAGACGTTGGCTACCTGAAATTACTTTGGTACAACCGAACAATTCTTAGTGGAAAAAGTGACATAGATGTATAATATGTTGCAGAACAACCCCCCCCCCCTTACTGAATTTTTCATTCTCCATTAATGAGACACTATGGCCTCTCAGGCACGTCTTGTATTTGGGAGATGTAATGTTGTCATAGCGATGAGAAAAGCAGCCCCGCCTGGTGGGACAAGGGCCAGAGAGGTGGAGGATTATGATTATGAAGCTGTGCCGATGCAGATTGGATTCCTCTATTATCCAGGGTTTCATCATATATCTGGAGAGCTAACACTTTTCTAATCCTCCAAGGCTGATTTCCCCCTCTGTGTTCCACCATTTTGTCTAGAGGGAGCATTTGTCTGGTCCTTGTAGTTTGTGTAATCCCTCTCGTATCTGCCGTGACACCATTTTGCCTGGAGAGAGACTTTGTACTAGTCCAATGTGGATACCTACATTTTATTTTAAGTGGGTTTGTTAGACTCACAGTTAGTATTGAATATGAATACTAATGAATAGTGATGTACAGAACCGGTCCAACTCTTATCTCTTTATACAGTAGGGCTGGGCGATTAATCAAAACTTTATCGGCCTCGAAATTCTGAAGCGGTTATTGACGTATTTTTCCCATGCCGATAATTTATTTCTGTTGATAGGCCTACTTTCTCCTTAAAAACATTCTACCGCGTGTGCAGGGTCCGAAATTCAACATTCGCCAAATGTGGGGGCGGGCCGACGCACACAAACACTGGCGCACACGCCAGGCACTATTTTTTGTTTACTGATGGCTAGCGTTGAACTCGGGTTAATTAATTAGCTAGTAAGTGGCGATTTTTGGCAGCCAGCCAGCCTTCCAAAACAAAACACAATGAAATTAAACGTTAACCCATCATTAACCGTCGATCGACAAGCAGGAAACGGAGTCTCGGTTCACCTGTCCGGGAGGCTCTGACGCTCTTTCCGCAGTCCGAGGCCGCGGACAGCTGTAGGTTTGTAGCGGTGTTGATGTTTTGTGCATTGTCGGACGGCGGCCCGCGGCGTGTATGTCCGAGCCTGTCTCCAGCGCCTCCACCTGCAGGTTGTCAGCTGTGTGTCTGCCTGGTGTACTCTCGGACGGCTGATTGAACTCGCCGGTCCTCATCAATATAGTTTCATGTGTCACGTAGCTCTCCGCAAGCAGAAAAAAAGAGGAGCTTAAAACGCAACTTGCTGGTTCAAAGTTGGGACCAAATTTGGTTTTAAAACCAAGAGATGCCCCACCGGATGAAGTTGAACTCCGCTGCGCTGATTGGCGGTAAAGATCTCTGACTTCCTGCCTGTTCCAGCGAAGCTCGACTCTCCCCAACAGGAACGGGGAGGTTGACCGATGCTTGCCACCTGGGCCTCTCTGGCACTGGAACATGCCGGCAGTGATAATTAATGAGAATTACAGTTGCACAGAGAGGCACTTTGGCAGCGAGAGAGAGAGAGGGATAATTGGACTGAGAGGGGATCATTGAGACATAATGATTATGGTGAAGAAGACAGAGATGGAGGTGGTGGGAGGAGAGATGCAAAGAGACTAATGTGATTATTTTGCTACTGGCAGAAGACCTACTCGCCTTGGCGTGTTTTTCCCCTGTTGACTGAGTGACAAACATACAGCAATATACTCATTAATATAATGATTTATTTAAGTTCCGTTCTCAGCTCTGCAAAAGAGGGACGAGTGGCACTGAACCATTTTAGGTGGGACATATTGAAGCATTATGATTTGACAGTAAAAAGTTTTTTCTTCTTTTATTTTAAACATTAAAAGCCTACCTTCCCCGCTCAAATTCCATTGCATAAAACGCTTGCTTGAGTACACTTGACTGGAGAAAGGAAATGCCTGAGGCTCGACTCACGGTGATGAAACAGATCCTTGGGAAAAGGCCATGAGCCAGAGTA